>NC_141548.1:68575000-68754166 GCF_021556685.1 Rattus norvegicus
ATTTTTATTCATCCCAAGGGAATATAAATTATACTCCGATATATTGCATTAACACAGTGCTGGCTTTATCATATGTTTTCTTTCATTCTTTTGTTGTGATAGGGAATGCTAAACACCAATTTCAAAATACTAGGCTAAGTGACATTCATATCATGCTCTAGACCATGCAGGTTCCCCCAACATCAAAGAATTTATGGTCCAATACAAGTGACTGTAAAATAAATGACAGTCAACATACACTGGTAAACTCATTAATTTTTCAGTAAAAACCACAGGGGAAAAGAAGACTAAATTAAGGCATGCAAGTCAAGCATGACCTTCCTGAGGTAATGGGGTAAGTATTTCAAAGCTTGAAGGAGAAAAGCCAGGTGAAAAGGAGGAAGGGACACAGAGGAAGAAGAAAAAATAGAAGGAATGATTCAAATGTGTGAAAAAAATCATATGAGCACATGATATTAGGTAAATTAAATAACATCAAAGATAAATGAAGAATCTAATTATTCAAGATCTTTAAAGGCAACCTAAGATGTTTGACTTTATTCTCAGAGTACTGAGGAATGACTGAAGACTTCAGCATCATAGAGACAGAGACCCAGAGATCATCTACCAGTGCATGACTGACACCAAAAACAAAGCCTGGGTAGCCACACTGGTGCTCACTAAGCGTCTTCTGTGTCGCCACATCCCTGTGTATAAATGCAGGGATTCACAAAGCACAGAGAAGAGAGATCTCTTAATCTACTTGCTGGCCAATGAGGTACAGAACTGAAGTAGCCAGCTTCGAACATTTTCAGTTTAAGTAGCCCTTCCTCCTGCATGTGATCACATCTAAAAGGCAACTGGACATGAAAACATGGGGAGGAGAAACCTAGAATGGAGATGCACTATCGTTCGGGTTTCCTAGATACTAAATGACCACAAAATTACCTTCCCAGCACATAATACCTTGTCACTTTAAACAGTGTAAAATTAGATGGATAAAACCTATTAACAATGGCTTAACCCTTTGCTTAACTTTACCAAATTACAACCTACCTTTCTTCGGGAGAATCTGTGCTTTATTTATGTCATCCCTGAGAGAGGGGCAGGCTCTGTCTTATTTGTAAGGTTTGGTTTCTATCAGTGCCCTCTCAAATGCTGAAGCATTTCCTAGTGCATTCTGAAGAAAAAGCCAAGAGAGGCAGCCTAAGCTTTAAACAACATCCGGTGAGAACTGTGAGGTATGGCACAGAGCAGCCTTCAGCTTCACCTGTCGCCTCCTAAGAGTAACCTCATCTCCACAGAAGGGAAGGAAAGTAAGCAGTAGATCAATGACTTCTACACCCACAGTCTTCTTACTGGAGTACACTAAATATCACAATGACAAACAAAATGTACTAACTACCTTGACAACTTCAGTTTTCCCTCAGAGACTAAACACGTATTAACTAATTACAATTACCCCTTGCTTAGGAGAAAGTGATGTTAGACTCTTATTTAACATTATAACGCAACAAATATATGGTTTCCTCATCTTTATAGAGCCAAAGGACGGATACGCACTGAGCATATAGACAGAGGGTTAAGAAGGAGCTTCACGGAAAACGATGGGAGTAAAACAGTAAGGTTGAAACAATCCATGTTGAGATGACAGAGAGCAGTCCACTTAGCTAAAGGGATGACATGCAAAGGACAAAAAATAATACTAGTATCAGCAGATTTAGAACTGAAAAGTGTTCTTTTTTTTTCAACATCAGCCAAACAGCTGTGTACTTCTAATCAGTGGCAAAGCAGGAAAATGATTTACTTAAGTGCGATAATACAGCAGTTACTGTGGTTCAAGTCCCCAGTACAGTAAGAGGAGCGCACCCCTAACAGGTGAGGGTGTTAAGTCACTGATATTCTGATCAGAAGGGTTAGAGAAGTGTCTAAGCCTTGCTCCTTCTTGTGAAGATTGCGCAGAGAGCCAAATGGCCCCCCTTTCATATCTATCTCGGGCTCCTTGACTCTCCATGCAAGCTGCCCATGCTCATACACTTCTGCCATGGTGCCATTCACTAAAATGCCCTTAAAAGGGCCAGGCAGATGCTGGTGACACTCTCATGACTGTAAAGAATTCTGCAGTAAAGAAGCTACTTTCATGTATTGATCACATAGCTTCCGTTATTTTGTTATAGGAATGGGAAAAAGACTAATAGAACAATAAGAATGATCCATCACAGAAGAACATGAATAAAACAGACTGGTCATTTAATGACAATAGTTTACCCGAAACACCATGCCCATTACCGAGCGGGCATGACCTCTGTGAAACACTAACATCTCAAGTCCCTAAGTACAGAGAGCTTGCAATGGTGACAGAGTTTTGCATCTCCGCCTCAACATGTCCTGGTTCTGATGCTATAGATGAGAGCAAGGTGCTGAAGAGGGATGAGAAAAGTGACATGAGGTGGTGACTGCTTTCCTGTACCACCCCTGACACACAGACATCAGAGGCCACAACACAGAGAAGCCACCAGCAGAAAAGCAAACACACACTGGAACACACATCCTGGGTGCAGCTTGGCAACTTCGGCCACACAAAACACTCGATGCAAGACAAGATTCCCCCGGCCCCCAGAGATGAACTCTGACTCACAGGAGCACGTCACTAAGATCATCTATACTTGTGAGCTAGCCGTTCTGTCATTAGAAGTCTATGTTCAATCTTACTTCCTAGACATGTAGAGTAACGAGTAACACTCCATTTTTTCCATGAGAAGATTAATACTGTTCAAAAGCACCCGTGATTGCTAACAGCATACGCTGCATTTTATATGGGCTTTATGTCAGAATTAAGTCAAAGATGACAAAACTTTCTCTGCCACCAAGAGCCATGAACTCAAAAAGTCTTTTTAAATTATGTCTTCACTTTATTCCTTTTAAATGTTCAAAGTTTCAAAAATAGCAGCAAAATTATATGAAGAATCTCCCTTCAAAATCTTTTCTTCACTCTAAAATTTCCATTAAAAATTATTGTTCCATGGTACATGATTGTACATCTCATTCCAGCCCATTTTCCATTATGTTCTAATCAGATTGATTTAAAATGTGACCTTTGAAGAATTATATTTCATATAAATTTTATCATAGATTGCATATAAATTTTATCATACATTATTTCACTATTAAAAAACCTAGAATAACGCAGGTCAAAAATGTGTTGATAGTTAGGAAAAGCAGAATAACATAAAAAGACAGTTTTTTCTTATCACATGGAATATTTTATGGAATTATGTTCTATTTCTATAATTTTTTCTTGATTCTTTCGGAATTAATGTATATTACACTGTTTTAATCCTAAAACATCAAAAATGCACCTAGCACTTATTTAACATGAAATCTTAAAAAAAATTTGCATGCTAATGCTTACAAAAATTGTCATTTTCATACATAACTTCTGAACGCGATGAGCTGACTCCACACTTATGGAAAACACAGAGCTGCACTGGATTAAAACTCAACTCAATAATACTACGATGTGACAGCAAATTCTACCCAACTACAGAAAAAGTAAGAATAAATAACATATCTAGGGCAAGAGGCATGTGCATTCTTCAGAGCATTCAGAACAGAGTGAGGGGTAGGGAGGAAATGAGGCCCCGATGAACGGCTTACACCACACTAATGTCTGCCCTATAGATATTCGAAGAGGCTAATAAAGAATGGGAAAACATCACAAATTAGAAGCACAACAGTCAAGAATACGGGACACCAGCTCCTCTACAGATGAGGGAAGCTGGCTGCAGAGGTTATTTACAGGTGGTCAAGCAAGAATTTGACTGTGACCACCTGGCCTAGGAAGGATTGAGACAGATGCTCACAGAGCATGCTCAGAAGGTAACTGGGCCTGAGCAAGGGAAGAGGAACACACAACCTTCAGAATACAATTAGCTGAATTCAGACATTTGGAAAACAATTATACTTCAGGATGGAAAGAAACTTCTCTCCAGTGAGAGATAACCAGCTAGGGCTCAGTACCTGTCCAGATAAAATGATTGACAATTGCTTTAAGAAAAAAGCAAACAGCCAACAAAGGATCTCACACTATGGTGGTTGTGATATAAAAACATGGTTTTATATAAAACTTGGAAAACTCAGGCATAAAATAAAAAACTTGCAGGTGTAGGTGAAAACTCTTGTAATGAAAAACAACTGTGCATGTGCATGTGCATGTGCATGTGCAGACAGACAGACAGACAGACAGACAGACAGACACACACACACACACACACACACACACACACACACACACACAGAGAGAGACTATACACACCATACACACCAAACAGGGTTTGTTTGCAATACAACCTTGGCAAACTCTGAATAGTTTGGTCCTAAAAACCCTAATTGTATGAATTACTTTAGTCATATCTGATCTGTCAAACCTAATTTTAGCATTTCTAGACACATAAACAAAATGCTATGCAACTAACTATTCAGAAAACATTCAGAGCAGAATACATAGGCTATATCTCTGTTCAAATATTAATGTGTGACTGCCATAACCAATTTTTCTGGCAAAAGAACTTTTTGACAATTCAAGGCTATAAACTATAAACTATTTAGGGAGAGTGTGGAAGCACTAAATGAAATTTTATGCAAAGATTATTTTGTCTATGGAAGTCATCAAAAGTTTAGCAAATATGTGCATATTTCCCATTACATGATATTCTACTTCAGGAGTCAATGTCAAAAAACAAAAGCCCTCAAAGGGCTTTACTCTACAATATAGGCGCTCAAAAAATAGGGAGAAGGAATTTATTACTTAATAAAGCTGATGCCACCCATAGTGTGTTTAAAAAACCACTCCAACATGTCTGTAACTATGAAGACACAGAGAAGTACCTCCTTCCAAACAATGTTACCAATAGCTCTTTCTCAGTCTCTCTCTTTCCTCTCTGTCACAATGTGTCTTTCTGTCTCTCTTCTTTCTTCTCCTCTCCCTTCCTCAACTCTTTCCACCTCCCATATTGTTGTTGGAATTTTCCTTAGGATGTGTTTTATTTGTTTGATAAATAAGGTCTCACTACAATCCTCCTGCCTCATCACCAAAAGTCCTGGGACTGCAGGTATGTACCACTGGGTCAAGTTTATTCCCCCTATTTGCTTCTATCTGCAAGAAATACGTCAAGGAAAATATTTTCATTGTTCTCAAAAGCCAACATCAATCACAGAAAGGAAAAACTTTACTCGTCTGAAAATTATTACACCCACAACATGAAATGAACCAGTAAGTGCAGGTGCTTTGTATAAGTAGCCTCTCATAACCAAAGAATTTTAAAAAGGCAAAATGTTTCCCTGATTCACATTAGATAATTTTAAATGTAAAACTGTGGATAGTCCAAAGAAGGAGAATGAATGACAATATGCAGCTGCCAGCGGTGGGGAGTGGGGGGAACCTCTAGAAAGTCCCAGAGAGCTGGCACAGAGGAGGCTTTCCCTCCAACCAGGGGGACCACGAGCAAACTGCTCAAGGAGGGACAAGGGGGAGAGAGTGAACCTGAAGAGGCCACCTCTAATAGTTAGACATGGACCCCAGTGGAAGGATGGGTACAGCAATCTACCTTCAAATTTTTCAACCCAAAATTGTTCCTGTCTAAAAGAAATGCAGGTACAAAAATGAAGCAGAAACTAAACAAACGGTTTACCAGTTACTATCCCCAGTTGGGATCCATCCATGGGTAGCCACAAACCCTTACACTATTACATATGCTACGTTGTGCTTGCAGACATGAGCCTGGCTGTTCTCTGAGAGGTTCTACCAGCATCCGACTGAGAAATACGCAGATATTCACAACCAAGCATTAGTCTGAGCACAGGGAGCCCTATGGAGAGTAAGGGGAAGGACTGAAGGAGCTGAACAGAATGACAACCACACAGGAAGACCAACAGTGTTAACTAACCCTGGGAGTGCCCATAGGGTAAGCCAAAGAGCAGACCTGGGCTCAGCTGAGGCCCCTGGCACATATGTAGCAGAGGACTGCCAGCTGGATCGGGCCTCAGTGGGAGAGGATGCAAATAATCCTATAGAGACTTGACATCCAAGGGAGGGAGGGTGTGGGGGTTGAGCGAACCCTCTCAGAGAAGGGGGAATGAGGAAAGAATTCTGCAAGGTGGGACTGAGGAAGGCAACATTTGGAATGTAAATAAATAAAATAATTAATTAAAAAAAACCAGTTGTGAGGGGAAAATAATCTGAATATTAGTCTGCTCTGGGTGGTGATGAGGCACAGATAAGAGTATGCATGTTGCACGGAAGGCCAGTTTTGATCTTATAAATGTAAAGTCAACCCGAAAAAGGAAAACAGTATTAGAATTAAGAACCCCACTGAGAAAGAAATTATATCCATTTGTCAGATGATCGTTCTTGGTTCAGTTTGTAATGTAGAATAATACCCTTATATATTTTCCTATGAGCCTTAGTATTTTCCTACCCTAAAGAATCATTCTCCCACCTGTTCCTGTTCCTTGTGAATTCACCAGAGTACTGGCATTTCATCATCATGGAAAAATACATGTACTCATAAAGGGCATTTCTACAATGAAGCAATGTCTTGGCAGCACAATCTTCTCGTGTACATGTTCAGACAATACTAGGGAAGTAGAAATATGCCTCTGCTACAAGAATCTGCAATGCAGCCTTTGAACACTAATGCATGACATGTTAGAGCTCACACCAGAGAATATGCCGCCGAAAGAGAAGAAGCCATTACAGGAAGAGCGAGAACTTGGCGTACATTCCTAATTACAAAGAAGGATTAAGTCCGCAGGAGAATGTGGGCAATTCAGGATCTCCAGCATGCTGGATTGAATAAGCCAGCTTATTAGTGTCTGTACACACAGTGCTAAGCAACCTGAGACTAGAAAGGGTAGCCATGAATTATATTAACTAACAAAAACATGTTAATGCTGTAGTACTGAGCACACTATCCCTGGGGTATCACTGTATGGAAAAAAACAGACACAGCTTCATGAAAATGGTCAGATTATCTCAAACCTGACAGAATTAAAAAGTATTATTATCCTAAGATACTAACTAAAGGAATTCCACTGAGCACGAAATAGTCAAAATTAAGAAACAAAACTTAAAATACTCAACTTATATTTAGTGACAGCAAGCTTGGATGATTTTGTTTCGTTGTATTTGTTCTGCAGGTTCTTATACATGTGGGAACGCTGACCAAACGTAAGGAATAACAACGCCAACATCACTTCACATTAATCTGCTTTTGCGCCAAAATAATGATGCTTTACAGTTGCCCTTGCCAGAGTAACTGTGTGACTCTCTTTACCAAAGGCCTTCATGTTGTGCTGGGAAAGGGTTATAAATGTATCAGTGTTGACCAGAAAATAGATTTGTCTGGGTAGGAAAAAAAGGCAGACTGAACATGTGCAAATCCATGGACCTCCGAAGTCACTATCCCTCCCTCTTATTCTGGTTTCTTTTCTCTGCTGGCTCAGCTGGGGGTTCTAGCCAGTTGTCGACCTCTGCCACAGTCAAACTCTTCATTGTGTGGTGAAGGTTCCAGACTGCATTTCAGACCGTCCTAGCTGTCAATTATCCTACCTAATGAGTGCTATTATTTTGTTTATTTCCTTGATGTGCCTAAATACTTAGGTTTCTGTCCTCACAAGCTCCAGATTTTAAAAGAAAAAAAAAAACCATAATACAAACAAACAAGCAAACAACAACAGCCATCACCGATGCAAACAAGAACAGTAAGAACCTGGAGTTTTCCACTATGTATCTGTGCTGTCTTCCATGCTGGGCATACTACATGCTGTGCTGCCCAAGCCTGCCGACACATATGAAAAACAGCCCTACATAGGTATAACAGAGAGGCTACAGTAGGACTAGTAGAGTGCATGTTATACTTTATTAGGGAAAAGCATATTTCAAATAATGGCCTTCAGGTGAAAGAGAGAAGAGTGTTCACAGTATGAACAGAAGGGAAAGAAAGAAAAGGGAAAGACACTGAACAGTGAAAGGCTCTGGGTTGTGATATAACAGTGGAAATGGCACAGAACTTCACAATTAAACAGGAACAGATACTAAAGTCTTATGTCTATTTAAGCACAATTTAAAACTTAAAGAAAATATCTATCTTTAAAGGGCTTTATTTCAAGTCATTCGAACAATGTTTGTTTTCATCTCCTGATACTAAAATCTACTTAAGAATAAGAACAGTCAATGCTTTGCTTTTAAAATGAAGAGAAAAATTTCTAAGTGAACACAAAATCATCAAACAAGACGAAAACCCAGTCATTGTGTAGGATGCACATGGTCTATGCCTACACAGTCATGCCCACAGCACTTCTCCTGTCCTGACATGAGCCTGCTACTTCGCAAAAGACAAAGCCATCCTTCTCTTGCCTCTACCTCTCCCCTACCCCTCCTGTGACTGACTTCGCCAAATGTATGAAGAAAGCTAAGACACTTCACATTCTAGAGAACTAAGTCCCTTCTCTGCTTTCTGTAATATTCGCCTCTGGCCTTGGAAGACACATAGCACATGTAAACTAGTTAACAGTAGGGTTTCCAGAAAGTGTGACTTCACTTCTCATTCCACAGTTAATTACACTCTACTCAAGACAGATCAGTAAAGTCCTCTCATCTTTTATCTCCTTCCATTCTGAAAGGAAGGGGAGTTAAAAAAAAAAATCCCAGCATTTTCCTCAGCTCAGTGTATATGCCACTGGGACTTGGAAAAAATAAAGAAGGCAATTCTGGAAAGGAGGCAGAGGTGCCCTTTGCACTCAGCCTCAAATGCTTCATCCAGGACCAAGAGCCGGGAAAGCTCTCTTGGAATATTCCTTCAACAGCCAAGGAAGCATTCTGCACATTTTGTTGTGATCAATTTGTGTAGTTCTCACTAAGCGATTTCCAGGAACAAGAAGAGAGCGGAAGCAGAACTCTCTCCATGACATCAAAGTGGCAAACCCAAGAACAATATCCTAATCCTTTCCAATGTCAAATTTAAAATTCTGTATTTTCTTTAATAAAGCCTTAATTTCTCAGTGTTTTCTAGACTGCTTCCCATGCTCAAATTTTTACTTTATCTTAATGACCAAATCTGCTATTAAAAGAAAAGGTAGACATACATTCCTCTGCATGCATGCACACATACATAAACACATATAAACACATAATGCACACATATACATACAACATAAGACATAATCATGTACGTACATCTATACATATCAACATGTACATACATTTACAGAAAGACATACATGCACACAAATACTCATACAACATGTATATATAGCACATAATCATCAACAGATAGATAATAGACAGATTACATATTAATATACAGAGATAAATACACCAAAAACCTACACATATAGTACCCAAAAAAAGAAAGAGACAAAATAGGAAGTAATCCAATTATTCAGTGAAAGGGTAATGGATGAAGCTTTTAATTAATGAGAATGCAGAAAATTAAATCTTATGAAAAGGGAAAAAACTCACTTTAAAATCAATTGCTTCACAGTTATGTTGGGCCCCATGACCCTTGAACATTTACATTATATAGAGAAGAATTTTTACAGCAACATGAAATAGTCCTTCCTATAAATTCCCTCAACTAATTAAAAACTGTCTCAAGTTCAAATGCTCCATGAAATTACCAGATAGTAAATGTTAACGTGCAAAAGAGAAATTTAAAACACTGCACAGACCAACACATCCGTGTTTAGAAACGCCTATCAATTGTGAAGCTCTGACATATGATAAAATTTTCACCTTTAAAATATTTTCAAAGAATATGTTTTTCTGTGTGCACATGACTATGTGTATATGCATGTGTGGACACAGGATACAAGCTGGGGACTAGCATTCTACCCCTAGCTATGTTCCCATATCTCTTTTCACACATTTTATTTTTAAATAATCTTGCAAAGTTGCTCAGGCTGGCCTTGAACTTGGAATCTTCCTGCCTCAACTTCTCATGTAGCTGAGATTAGGTCTAGCTCATGTGCATATTCTTAAACCATCTTCTTTCATGCTGAAAATAATTTGTCAAAAATAATTGATCTTGTGAAACCTTGAAACCTGAAATTAAACCACAAAAAAAAAAAAAAATCACCTAACAAACACCAAAATTAAACAAAACATATACATACAGAAAACAAACAAACAAACAAACAAACAAACAAACAAAAAAACCAGCATGACAAGAACAGGAAGGCAAGAGAAGAGGATCTCAAATGGACATATGCCCTAGGTCATTTGGAGAACACTGAGTCCAAGGAAACAATGCGAGGCTCTTGGAAATGCAGTGTACTCTGCAGTGATCACGAATCATTCTACACTCAGGGAAAACAAAGAGCAAGTACTGAAGAGGTAGTAACTGAAACAATCTTCAACTTCCTTGAAATTTTTTCCCATAGCATAGCCATATCAGAATCAGGGACATTCAAATTCCTGAAGAAAAGACAAACCTAACAATTAGAAATTATTGCTCGACAATAAAGTTAGAATTTCCAAATAGATTTGATCAGTCTGAAAGCTGTGCAGTTGAACTATGTAAAAATGAAGAATTTATAGGAGAAAAGAATAAAGTAATCCCAGACCTTCCGTTTATATAAATCTGAAGACAGCATGCTACAGTAAGGCCGGATTCAGGATATCAGGACATCACGGTCCCTGAGGCCAAGGAAAAGCTTCCAGGAGATCAGAGGAAGAGTTCACTATTTAAATGGATTCTACAGGATGTACTCCTCTCCTCCTGCACCAGATAGAAACCAGTGGACAAGAGATTGTTCTGGGAGGAACCGACTGGGCGAATCATATCTAGGGAGTGACAAAGGTCCAAAGAGAAATTGGAAAGCCTGCAGAATATTTGTGTCACACTTCATACCCTTAAACTCAAGAGAAAGATTATCTTAGTTCATTCACGCACAAGCACTCAAGAACAAGACAGGAATGAAAAGGACAGAGAAACTTAAATACTTTAGACTGTAATTTGAAAAGGAGTGGTACACATACTCTAGGGCTAAGGAGACCTGCCAGGCTTTCAGCAATAAGGACGACATCAAAGTAACTGGAAAGGTTCATAGTACATAAATCGTCCTGCAACTTTACTATAAAAAATATATGCACTCATACAAAATACTATATATCATGTTTTTAAGGAGTTGATTCAGTGAGAAGGAGGAGAGAGGAGAATCTTTTCTACTAAATATATGCATCCGCGTGCTCGACAAGCAAGCAACATGTAAGACACTGGTTCCACTGAGCTACTGCAGGCAAGGTGAATCACGCTCACACCCTCTACCCACTCTCCTCAGCTGCAGAATTCAGAATGCATTCTCAGCTCCTCCCAATCTAAGGAGATGTGACATTTTTTTTCATCAATTACTTCTGTCCACATACACACAGTGATTTCTTTCCTTTCAGATGGAGTTCCTTGGATAACATACATCATCTGAAAAAAAAATGACTATGGAACTTATGCTGTCTGGATGGAGTTTGCTGAATTGAGGAAATCCTGTGTATGTAAAACACTTCATAAAAATTCCTTTACAGAGCAAAGGTTATTTCTAAATAGTTATTATTTAAAAGTAAAAAAAATAAGTCATGTATTGTTACTCCAGAAATTCTTTTTTTTTTTTTACTGAAGTAGTCTTTTAGCTTTCTAGCTAAACAATACAAATCAGAAATAGCTCCAGCTGCATATGTAGCAGAGGATGGCCTTGTTGGGCACCAATAGGAGGAGAAGCCCTTGGTCCTGCCACGGCTGGAACCCCCGGTATAGGGGAATGTCAGGGTGGGGAGGTGGAAAAGGGGGGTGGTTGGGGAGGGAAATTACCCTTATAGAAGAAGGGGAGGATGGGAAACTGGGAAAGAAAATAACATGTGAAATGTAAATAAAAAATATCCAATTTAAAAATATTATAAAGAATAAAATTAAGAATGATGGTTTAGCTAATTACTCTTTCATTCTGGGCTTGTTCTCTTAAAAAAGGGAAAAGAAAAAAACGTAATTTTTAATTCACTAGAGCAAAGGGTCTAGAAAACAATTTTCCTAAAAAATGGTTCCAAGAAATAAGTTGGAGTAGACATTCTAATAGTGAATAAAATCAACTTTCGACCAAAAGTTATCAAAAAAGATAACTTCATATTCATATCAAAAAGAATACTTCATATTCATCAAAGGAAAAATCCAGCAAGATGAACTCTCAATCCTAAATATCTATGCTCCAAATACAAGGGCACCTACATTCATAAAAGAAACCTTACTAAAGCTCGAAGCACACATTGCACCTCACACAATAATAGTAGGAGATTTCAACACCCCACTCTCATCAATGACTGATCATGGAAACAGAAACTAAACAGACACAGAGAAATAAACAGAGGTTATGAACCAAATGGATTTAACAGATATCTGTAGAACATTTCATCCTAAAACAAAAGAGTAAGTCAAATGGAGAAGGTGTTTAAAAAGTTGAACCCCCTACTATACACACACCAATATTTACCAGCAAAAAAGCAAAAACTATTCAGATAAACAGCCATTACTGGTAAACAAATAAAATACTATAGATTTGTATATGTGGGAAAATATAAACACCAAAAGAAGTATGCACTTACAGTTTAGGGGTTTTAAATCCAACTAACTTGTACCATATATGTTCTCTTGTATTTTATCTATTTAACAGGGTAATAAGACTTGTATACTTGTCCATGTCCATATAGGAAATAACCATTCTTTAAAGAGCTTCATTCCTAGTCTACCACTTGGCAACATGCTGTGTGCAATACTGCCATAATGTACCTGTTTGCTAATGTTTGAACTGATGTGGGTTTCAATTGTTTCTCAACACTTCCTTAATAATACTATTATACTACAGTCAAACTTTGTGTTCAAAACATAAACCTAGCACACAAAGCTAAGGCAGGAAGACAGATTGAGGACATCCATGTCTTCAAAGTCAGAGCCTGTTTCTCACTTGCACTCACATACATAGGAACTGTATGTGAGTATATAGTCTGTATTTTTATTGTATCACACATAGTAGCATTCATTTTATCTACCTAAAAATCTTCTTACCCCAAAATGTCATCAACTTGTCTCCATCTAACGAGTTCTTATACTGCGTATGAATAGTTTTGTTCATTGATGAAGATCACAGTCCTGTAGTGCTAACCTAGAAAGGAGTATACTGTGGTTTGTAGCTTTCTGTTACTGCTGTGTGCTCCAGGATCGGCTGTGTGACCAGCCCCCTCCCAGCTCCTTGTATCCCTGGATCAAAGACATGTACACATTCATTCCTTTACCACTTGCTTTCTTAGCACAATTTCTAGGCATTGATCCTCCTGCCTGGAAAAGCATTCCCTTACCAATTTATTATCTCTGTCTGTCTCTCTACCTGCCCTGAACTTCAGTGGCTAATACTACCTGGCCCCAGTCAAACATCCTTGGCCACCTTCCTGTAACAGTGGCCACTCTTTCCAGCTCCTCCAACCCCCAGACCTCAAATGGTTGCTGTCTCTTCTGCCTCCAAAGCATGACAGAAACTCCCTCTCTTCGTCTCAAGTCTGCCTTTTCCACCTTGGAACTGAAGTCCCGCCTGTATGTTCCACCCAAGAATTAGCCCCTGGCTTTCTTTACTGACAAATCAAGAACCAAGAATTGCTTCACTATACTTTAGAGATAAAACTTGAGTGACAGTTCCAAGGCCACACCACTATCCACAATAAACAGGAAATATCCACTTCCTGCTTTGAAGTTATGTCACTAAGATGTCATTAACCAGAGACCAGTGAGAAACCATTGTTACAAGGACACCAGAACTGGAGGCACTCTCCTGTGGGCATGTCCTAAGACTCCCTTGTCACTACAGAGAAGGTCTGAAGCAAACTCCTTCATTTCAATTCACTCATGGATCCACTCAGAAATTTCCAAGTCAGTGGCCTGGGACTGACTGTAGATGAACAGAGTAAACCAAGGCACAGGGCTTTGTCTTAAAGTTCAAATGAACTGGGACAATGGGAGATAAAGCTATACAATGATACTATCTCTTATGTCAAAGCAGAAGCACTGGAGAGGTCAGGCATCGTTTGATATTTATCTTATCAGAAGCCCACTGAAAGAGTTTGTGAAAAGGTTATTTTTGCCCCAATTCTTTGAGGCCAATCAAGGAAAAAGATCAATGGAGCACTTTGGAGGATCAAAGCAGCAAAAAATAACATCTCACAGATGAATCAGAAAAGGCATCATGCTGCAAGCAGCATTACCCATGGTTCTTAAAAGTTAAACGGGGATGTATTTAACGGACGCCTCTTCCTGGCTCCTCTGGAAAGCTACTGTCTAAGTATAGGCACAATGTTTACACGTGTGTAAACATACAAAGAAGTGAAAACAACAGAAAAGAACATACATACAATGTAGAAGAAAAACTGAGTTTACAAAATCATAAAAACCAGAAATGCAAAAGCTCTGGGCATCTGAGTGCTAACTGGCACAGGCAATAGGAAAACAAAACAGTCTTTTTCAGAACTTATCACACTTGAACTCTGATGCTTCTGTTGGGTGAAAGACAACCGAGTCCTAACAGGAAGCTGAGCTGCAGGAATCCAGTTTACAGGAAGTAATACACAATCTCACTACTATGGCCGCCATGCCTTACATGCACTGAGATTGCTGATAAGTTAAGTTTGCTTATGAACTAATGCATACCTGGGTTAAAGAAAAACTATCCTTAGCTCTAATTTATTTAAAATATGTTTCTGTTCATGTTAATGAGAAAGTAGCTCTAGTTTAAGGCATTCCTAGGAACTGAACAAACATACAAAGCCTTTGGAAAGAACTGGCTTTTATACTGACTGCTAATATGCAATACAGACAGATGTTCATACCTTGCGATGAATCATTTTCACTCTCTTCTGTAGGCCAGCATCATGCTACTGAACATGAGTTGGTAAGATATCAAATATTCCCTTTGGTCCCTATGACCAACCCTACTATTAGACTGTCCTTCCTTCCTGTTTTCCACAATCATATGGTCATACTTCATAACACTCAAAGGTTTCTATGAAGCTTTTCCAAGTGATCCCGCTCTCAAGCCTCATCTCTAGCCCCCTCACATCACGTAATGTGATGAATTGGCACTAAATGGTTAAGGAACTTACATTCTTCTCAGTAGAAGGGCTTAATATTTCCTATACCTGAGCTCTTGGCACTCCATTCCCATGCTAACTAATTCCTTCTTCTCTTTTGTGCTTTTACTTCTTCTCTGTGGCTTCAGATGCCTGCCAGGACTTGCCCCTCTAAACAAGCAGCCAAACCTTACTCTTGACCCGCCCAGTACCAAATGCCATGGTCACTGTTCTATTCCTGACAATTTATAATCTTCATTAGATTACACCATATGAAGGGAGAAGCACTGCTGCCTGGCTTAGACACCAGGCCTTGGGAGTTAGGTCACTTCACAGTGGACAATAACCCATACCGCATAGAGCCTGGCAGACCAGCTGGTCAGCTGGCTGTTTGGATGGCAGGATGATTCACCATGATTGGCTCATAAACCAAACTGAGAGCCCTGCTTGCTGAAGGCAGATAACTGCATCCAAGGCATAATACTTAGAAGCATCTGGCCCTGAAGGAGTCTGATTTGTATATCCAATTTCAGTCAGTGACAGAAGCAGCAGCCACACTAGCAGGGTAGACTTAGGTCCTAATACAATAGAGATTACAGAGCTCTGAAGGGAGAAAAATGTTCTTAAGTGCAAAGATGTCCTGATGCTCTGAAGGGGAAAAATGTACTTTACACAAAGCAAAGTTCCCATATGAAAAATGTATTTGTATGAAAAATTTGCTTGAGCTCAGACATTAAGAAGGCAGTGACTCACAGGCAACTGTCTCTACAGAGCACATAAAAATATTTCTCAAGTACCAACAAATAACCCAATTACCAAATGCCAAATGGTATGTCTACTGCCAGACACTCTCAAGCTTTTCATCACCGAGTGACAAAAAGAGAGATACAGGTCCCATCAGCAGTATAGTCCCAAGGTTATTTAAGAAGTGTGTCTTCTGTAAAATGAAACAAAGTTCTAGGTCCTTTCCATGATGGCCTAACAACTCAAATAGTTAAAAGCAAACATTTGTGCAGTATTTTACAGGCATAAATCAAAGATTCCCATGCTGCACCAAATTCATAATTACTACTCATTGGGAAGGACAAGAAAGGTTCAGTAACATTACTAAACAGTATGTCGGTTCTTCAAAGGGAAAATTAGTTTTGAAATTTAATAGGTAGTACACAAAATACTCCTTACAATTTATCCAAGCCCCTAAGAATATATATGACAAATTTCAACTAGTCTGTAAGGGACAAGTGCGGAAAAAGCACTTGGACCACCCCGTAAAATGCACGTGATGAAATATATTGACAGAAAATAGTGATGTATGCTTATTTGTTTATACAGATCTTGTGTTTGAAATTGTATTTCATCATGAAAAATTACAAAGTTATCATTATAAAAATGTACGCACATAGTAAATGTACTCATTGTCTGTATTTTCAATGATTTCAGACTGTCAGGCATACTTTGACAATAATACAGGATACAGAATTAGAGACTTTGAGGATGTGGTACAAGAGGGGAAAATGTGAACTAAAAGCAAGGCTGAAGTGTTGTGTTGCACACCGGGGTCAACAACATCGCATCTATTATTCAGCTGAAACACACAATTTGCTGTGAGATCCCATTTTAATGTTAAATCAGGAACTGTCAATCAGCACCATTTGTTTGTAATTCCTCATCAGAACCCACTGCCTCAGCCTGAACATTCACGGGGAAGAATGTAGAGAGCTTATCTGCAACCACTTAACCTTCATCAACCAACATTCATGCGTGCTCATTACCATTTTTTCATCCTACTTTCGAGCATGACACAGCTTATACCGGAATAATAACTTGCTGATAATTGTACAAGACAACAGCTGGACAGGCCGAGGGCAGAGGGGAACACTCTCATAGATTATGGGGTACAGGAATGCATTACAATTAGTAGAGAGAGGCTCGTGCTCATTGCAATAGTTTTCGGAAGAAGTTGAGGAAATGTCATTAGCACAAACAGCAATCATCTCGAACTTCAAGTCTGTCTGGCCAAATGCCTGATGATTCCCTTAACACTTTCCTACTAGGAAATAAACAAATAGCAACGATCATGGCTGCCATGTTAGTTCACAAAGCAGTGTGTTCCATATTATATAGTGAGATGCAAGGTAATTAAAGGGCAACTGAGAAAAGAGAGAGAGCTTTGAGTTTTACATTTAACCTCATAACCTGTTTATTTTAAGTGAAATATGGCTATTGAAACAGATTTTAAAACAATAATTAACATCCTAATGATATCAAGAATAATATCAATAAAGAAATCCTAGATATAGAAGAGAATGTAAGATAATATCCAATCCAATGCTCCATTCATAGCAGCATGCCAGCAATATAAACTAAAGTGAATCTGATAGTGATGGCGAACTGGCGCTGAGGAAGTCGTGAGACTCGGGTATCATACGAGGTACTCAGCACACTGCCCCTTCATATCCCTGTAGGTAGACATTAACCCTCATCAAATGAGAAAACTGAGGCTGAGCTTCAAGAGTCTGAACACTCATCTCGAACAAAAAACATCACCAACAAAAAAAGAGACGGATCCAAGCAGGCGAGGTTAATGTCCGCCACTGAGTCTTAATATTAATGTCTACTTGAGCCTACGACTTCATTTGTGCCATTTCATTCCAAAAGCTGTGCTAAAAATGTATATGACTTTATAGCACTCAACCAATTCCTAAAGCATGCGCATGCCAGGATATTTTCTGGTCTTGAAATATGCAAGAAACCACTCAGAACACTGACCTCTGCTTCACGCTGGCTCCCTTTCGAGCCCCTACCATTATTCTTCCCAACACTCAGGAAGAATGTCCTCATCTTTATGTGTCTAGTTTTTGTTGTATTTGACTAATTTAAAAAAAAAAAAACAGCAAAATTTGCTCAAATTTCCTGAGCATTTCTTTCTCACCTGAAACTTTTAAAAAGCTGCTCCGAAAAGCTAAGCAAAGATGGCTGGTTTTCTAGGTACTAAGAGCACAAACTAAAGTAGAAATGTGGAATATGAAGTGGACTACTCATTGGTCGCTTTCGTTTACTCTTTATAGGGTTAAAAAGAGCTTCCTCGTCATGCCAGCTCAGGTAAGCTGAGCCTTTCTCTTGGTGAGCTTCTTGTTGTTGTTGCTGTTGTTGCTGTTGTTGTTGCTGTTGTTGTTGCTGTTGCTGTTGTTTTATCCACTCCAGAGCTATCTGATATGGGGGTGTCATGCCAAAACAACATCTCATACCTCTAGTAAAAATATTACAAAATTTGTGACAGAATGTAGAGCAGAGTACATTAAATTATGAATAAATAAGTGAAAGAATAAAATCTCAATGCTTAAATGTGTCACACAAAGACTTCCTTAATATGAACATAAATTTTCCTTGCTGCCCATGAACAGACAGACAGACAGTATCACCACCACTGTAACCACCAGTGTGGTCACTGCCCATATACTGGACTCCAACTCATTTGTTTACTCACCAAACGCATGTTCACTATAAATCAGTGAACAGCACACATTGCTGCTATACAAGAAATAAGGCAGGCAGAAAATAACCAGGCCCTGCCATTGGGACATTATAACAGAAGAAAAAAGGAGGACATTATTAAGCACAAAGCAAACTTTGTTAGATTTACAAACCAGCAGGTGAGAATAAAAAGGAAAGTGGTGTGGAATAACAAATCTATTCAAGTCTGAGAAGTCACAGAAGTGATTTCCCAGAAGAAATAGCAGAACTTAAGCAGCAAAGAACTGGGACATCAACGGGAGAGCCTATTTTGTTCACAAGTCTGTTCTAATAACCACTATGAAATAAAATTATTTGAAAACAAAACGAACAGTGGAGATACAAAAACTAAATGAAATACTCCATTTTATTAATCAAAAATGTCACTTAACAGTGTGTAAATATACACAGTACAGATCTAAGTATATATATACTATTAAT
This sequence comes from Rattus norvegicus, assembly GCF_021556685.1. Taxonomy (NCBI): domain Eukaryota; kingdom Metazoa; phylum Chordata; class Mammalia; order Rodentia; family Muridae; genus Rattus; species Rattus norvegicus. The sequence goes on from NC_141548.1 coordinate 68,594,088, forward strand.
ATTTAGTATATATATATATACTATTATACTATGAACATTTAAAATATAGTATATTATATACTATTAACATTTTAATATAACACTAATTTGGAAGATACTATGAAAAATGCATATAATCCTATAATGAATTTAAGTGCAATACAGGAGTTAGGGTAGTAATTTTCATTCATTTTCTAAAATCTCTATAATAATTACTTTATAAGAAAATAGAGATCATATGTTTAACTAAACTATACAGTTTTAATTAATTGCATAATATTTTATGTCAATTTCACTAGTTATGTTTAACAGCAGAATCATAGCATTCATACACACACACACACACACACACACACACACACACACACACACATCTATCTTCTGGGCAGAATCACAAGTTTCCCACATAGTTGTAAATCTTCTGCTATCATGTGTAACAGCTTTTTATCATTAAATTATCATTTGAATCCTGAGGTGGTTCTACTAGATTTAAGGACTTAGTAGCACATCTAAGAATAGAATTGTGCTGGGCCTAGGGCATGGCTGCATTAGACGGTGTGGAACAGTTGGAGTAGCTGTGTCACTGTGGCTTTAAGATCCTTATGCTAGCTGCCATGTGGCTCTGGCTTTGGAGTCCAGAATGAAAAGGACTCCAGGGACAACTGATGCTGGTCAGCTGGAGCTAAGAACTTAGTGGTGATCAAGAAGAGCCAGCATCACTGAGGTGAAACCTTCTGGGCAGTGTTTTCTCAGAGCACAAAGAAGCTGTGCTCCAGAGATAGCTAAGGTTGTACCTCATGCTGCAGCTGTACTTGGTAATGTGCAAGAGTCAACCAGGTGGTACTGGTTTTGAAGACATGAAGGGGTCATGAAGAGCAGCTGAGGCTGGGCACAGTGAGAGGCCAAGGAAGGCCATTGGTGAAGGTGCAGCCTCAGTGACAAGTGATGGCCCAGGACTGTAGTGGTCATGCAAAGGAGTTGAAGCTCGGCACCATGAAGAGAGCCTGTGAATGTCTATTGGCGAAGCCTAGACGCAGCAGAAAACCCCAGTGTATTGGAGATGCCAGTACCCTGGATCTCACCAAGAGCAGCAGCAGCAGTGGAGTGGATCAACCTGAGCTTAGCGTACTACAGAGGGTAGAGCTGGAGAAGAGATACCAGCACTTTGGAGGAGCCCAGAAGATCATGTGTGGATCCCAGACACTGAAACAAGATGCTGTAACATTGAAGCTGCCTTGGAGATCCGATATGTTTGAGATGACAGAGCTTGGGCTATTTCTGAGGAAAGCTGCTAACAGGAAGTGGAAACCGCCCAGAGAAAGCAGTTTGTTGCAGTCAACAAAGATGAAAAAGAAGTTGGAGATCTGAACATTGCTCTGACATCAGAAATGGAGATGGATCCGGAGTTTGCATAGCTGTATTCCTTTCTTGCTTTGGGGAGTACAGTTAAGTGATTGGATGAATTTCAAAAGAACCTTTGAACTTTTAACACTCTTCAGACTGCTTTAGATCATGGGGACTTTTGAAGTTGAACTAAATGTATTTTGTATTTTGCTATGTTTAGGCATGAACCCCATAGACTCATATGTTTAAACTATGGGGGACATGGAGTGGAATGTGATGGTTTGTAATGCTTGGCCCAGGGAGTGGCACTATTAGAGGATGTAGCCCTTTTGGAGTAGGTGTGACCTTTGGATTAGGTGTGATACTATGGTTTTAAGACCCTCATGCTAGATGTCTGGAAGTCAGAATTCTGCTAGCAGCCTTCAGATGAAGATGTAGAACTCTCAGCTCGTCCTGAGCCATGCCTGCCTGGATGCTGCCATGTTCTTGCCTTGATGATAATGGACTGAACCTCTGAACCTGTAAGTCAGCCCCAATTAAATGTTGTCCTTTAAAATACTTGCATTGGTCATGGTTTCTGATCATAGCAGTAAAACACTAAGACAAGAGTTAATGTTCTTTATTTTAATTCATATACAATCAAACATAAGGACCTGCGATTTCTACATAAACAGTGGTTGTACTGGTGTACCTAGGGGAAACGGAAACACAAAGATCCCTGCCTCGCCTACTAGGTAGACTCAAGTCTGTAAGGGATCCTGCAAAATGAAATAAGTAAAAAATGATGGATGGCACCACACAAACTATGCAGGGTGTTGTCATCTGCCATCCAGAAACACATATACACATGTGAACACACATATGTTCATTCAGGCTAAAATATACACATATACATGTATATAAAAATTTAAAATAAAAACACCCAACAAAGCAGCAATTTACATGGGAAAACTTTAAAAGCCAACACTGCACCTGTTAGGAAAACATCAAATCAAGCTCCAGCCAATAAGAGCAGTGTTTACTTAAGACTTCTCTTCCTCCTTACCTGCTGCTAAAATGGGGTAGGAGAAGGAGCTTACTCAACCAGAGTGAAAGCCATGAGAGAGAGAGATAATAGGACTCTGGGTTATTTAAATACTGCTAGTCTCCTACCACAATTCCTACTGGCATAAATTAAAAGAAGACAATTTGCTCAAGAAGTCTAAAATGATTAAACTTGTTTTATTGACCAAACACTAATTTAGTGCCACTGTGTGTCTGACGTTCTTTTCATTCCTTGGTACATTACAGTAAATGAATCAAAGGTCCTTTTACTGAAGCAGTTTAAACTGCAATAGGTACAGACAGAGAAACATAAAGGGACACACAGACAATAAGAACTGAAGTATATACTAGGTTGTGATGAGTGAAACACAGTAACAGCCCAAAGATCATTAGAATGGGAAAGAAGAGACCACAAAATGTGCCAGGACTAAAAAGTACAGGAGCAGTGAACTTACAAAGTGCAGGATCCAGGACTTAGAAATAGGTGGGTACTCATCTTGATCATCAAACAGTCCGAAACGGACTATTTCTGGACTTTTGCTAGGGCCATGCAATGTGTCCAATGGGAAGAACAGAAAGAAATGGGGTAGCTGGAGAATAGAGGACAAGAATAATGATGATTCCCAAGACTTCAGCATGTTCTGTCTTGAAAAGAAAGAACCCAATCGTGTAAAGGGGGCCATGAGAAGGAAATGGAAATTTCTGGATTTAAGCAGCCTCTCCAGTGCTTAATCCAATGCAAGTCATACCACTACTTGGATTGTTTCAGGGGCAAAAGGGAACTCCGAGGAAGATATTCCAGATTATATAAAGAAGGTAAAAGAGAAGAAAGGGAGCTACATGGCCAGTGTGGATCAAGGCTCCAGTGAAAAACTACAGGAAGCCAATGGGAACAGCACATCAGATGCACACAAGACTGAGGAGGCTTTGTCCATCTTGATAATATTTTAGAGCAAGTGCATCTGTGAGACATTATAGGTATGAGCCTCACATCCCTCGCAGGGATGATAAATCTAGCACAGCTTGGATTATTTCCTTATAAGAGATGATGAGAACAGAGACCGTGAAGACTTTTCTTTAAAGCTTTGTAAACTCTATAGTGACTGAAATGACTGCCAAAGCTTGTCCACTTGTAAAGGACCAAAACAGACATATCTACAACCTGTGCCTACTGGATGTCACAACTCTGCCCTACTGTCCAACAGAACAGAGGAAAAATCACGAAGTGCAAAGTCAAATAGAAGTCCTGTCCTAGAATTCAGTGACAATGTGACCTTCAGGGCCATGCCTTTAGCATGTCAGAATCTGACTCCTTCCCATTAAAAGCATCTATACTAAATCACTATCATGAGGACCAGGCAGGTAACTAGGTCCCAGCAGGCTCTCTCTGTACTTCATGCTGCTACATGTCCACACTTAACACGAGTGCTGACATGTAAATACTGTCAGCACGCTGAACTGACACAACCGCAGTTTTCCTCACTACTGGTTTCGGAACCATTGTTAAATCTACTAAAGTGTATCAAACTAACACAAATAATTGGCCCACTGCAAATCTCATATTTATTTTTATATAAACACATAATATTGAAAATGAAATAAAACTTGGGTAATTAAAAGTTATTAATGATATAAAAAAATAACTTCAAAACACGGAAACATCAAAGCTCTAAAGACTGATGTGCTTCATTTAAGAGTAACACAATTATTCCATTGGCTGTCTCAGCTCTCCTGGGTTGAATCCTAAGTCTCTGGGAGCATAGTGCCAAACTGTCCCACTGTGACCTGTGAAACCCGTAAAATAATTGGTTCTCTAATTGAAAAAGAAAAAAGATTAAAGAAGGAAGGGAAGCTTGGCTTCAGGAAGGAGTCTCAGGCAGTCTGAAGACAGCGGAGAAAGCCAGTATATAACAAAGATGCAACTATTAAAATTAATTGCAGATTTTGTGTGAAATATTGGCTATTGGATTGGATTGGATAATTTGATAAATGTAATTTCTCTCATTGATGACCTTTTTCAATTAAAATAAACTTTCAAATGCATTTTAAATTATTCATTGAAATATATAACTATGATATATTATTGTTATGAAATTATATATTCCAATCCACTTGTAGGTGGTTGTTAAGTGTGAATAATGTTTACTCCATGAAAATGTCCTTCTCTCTCCAATTCTCTATCATAAAAACATAAATACAATTCAAATAAAAGTAAACTAAGAAACATCATGGGTCAAGAATAATAATATATAGTTTGAAATGTAATTACTTTTTGAAAGTTATTTACTTTATAGCCAATGTAATTTATTATCCAAAAGTTAATAATGTACAAAATATCTTTATTTTTATAAATTAAAATTATCTCTGAACTTTAAACTAAAGTGATAGTAACAATTTGGTTTGAAGTCAATGGTTCTCAACCTTCCTAATGCTATATCTCTTTAATATAGATCATCATGTTGTGGTGACCCCCAACAACAAAATTATTTTATTGCTACTTCAGAACTGTAAGTTTTCTACTGCTATGAATCATAATGTAAATTTCTGATATTCAGGATATCTGACATGTGACTCCTGTAAAACGGACATCTGACCCCCAAAGGGGTTGCCGAACACAAATTGAAAACTGATATTTTAAATGAGAATGGCAGTGTAGATTTTTAATAGTACTCCTATAGAATGAAGAATGTAAAGTAAAATATAAATACAGAATTTAATAATACCCACCAAAACAGGAATATAGATATATTATAAGCAAGAAGACTTATAATACATATGATACCTACTGTACAGTAACTGAATATCATATAGATGAATAAATGTGGTGGAAACAATCTTTTCTGGAACTTATAGTTTTCCCTAGAAATACAGAAAGAAATCTATTGTGGTAAGAAAAACATTAGAGTTAATGTGGCTAATAATCGCTCTACAAATACTCAGTGAGCAGAGGAAATGGTTAAAGAGTTGAGTCACGGTGTCCCAGGTCCCTGAATGGCACCACTATAATGGGAATGAGCCCAAGGGACTGACACAATGACCACTAAGCACTAAGCCAGGCGCTCTGTCGGATCCTGTGACTCTATAGTCTAGCACTGCCCCACTCCCAGAACTCCTTTCCAAAGAATCATTCTACAATGATTGAATATGTTACAAAAAAGGGAAAACTTAGGATATGGATAGTGTAAAAGAATCTGGGCTAGGAAAAGTAACATAAAGCATGTGGTGAGCTGATTTATGCACATGATTCCTTAAGAGAACCTTTTCATAGACAAGACCAGAACAAGAGTCAGGCCCGGAAGATATAATGGGACGGCCTAAAGCTACCAGCTTTGGAAAATGGAGAACTTGCCAAGGAATATGGGTGGCCTTTGAAAGCTGGAAAACCTGAGGAAGCAGAAGTAACAGGTAAGTGTGCTTTAGATACACAGCAATGTGTGAGTTTCAGGCAGTAGCTACATCCATGGAGATTAGTGAGCAATGGAATAGAAAAGACATCAATGGCCCTTTGCGAGCAAAATGATGCCTCCTGCCTCTGCTTGCTAATCACACTCTGCCTGAACTATGAACAAAGTAAAGCAAAGGCCAACACGAGACTGTCACTGGGAGGAGAACATCGAGAGTGCGCAGTACCAGACTGCTGGTTTCAGTTGTTCTCTGCCAGGAAGTTTCCTCTTCGGTTGCCAAAAAAAGTTCATATACATGAGAACAGCAAGGGAAATGCCAAGAGCCTTCGAATCCCATGTTTAGGGCTATTAAATATATCCTAAGATGAACACTTGCTAGTTGAAGATATTCGAAATCCTTAAAGTGGCAAGCTCTTGGCCAAGTAGAAATACAGACACATATCTGCAGTTAAGCTACAAACCAACATTTCCTTCTCCTTGTCCTTAATTTGTTACTGATCCTGAAAATCGACATCAAGTAACACCACAGATTATAAGATAAGCCTGGTACAACTGCAAGTCAGCAACGCTTTAACAACGCTCGCAACTCATTTCTATTCCCTTAAACCACAACAGCTCAGGAAGAGTGAGCAGTGGTGTTTTCTGCTCCTGCAGCATTGTACTGCTTTGAGCCTGCCTTCAGCACTCAGAGACTACAAAATTAACAGTTATCACATTTCCTGCAAACGCTGGGGAAAAGTTAGCCATAAGCTCTACTTGGCACTCATGGTCGCCTATCAACTGAGGGCTGCCTCCTCTTTGTGCATCCTAACTCCTTGCATTAAGCCATCCATACCATGCTCCATCACCTTTGAAACTGTAAGTGCCTGTCAAAAATAATTATTTGAATGAGAAAATGTGGTTTTTATTTTTCAAAATCACTCTGAAGCTGTTAACATTCTAAACTAAACCATAACAAGAAAAGCCCCATTTGAAAAAATATAGCTTTTGCAACACTATAAAATTCCTCAAGCCTTAAATACACAACTGACACATACACAGAAAGAAAAGAAGGTCCAGGGGAAAAAAATGTACCTTTACATTACTTCCTGATCCAACAAATTCCTCCCTTAAGAAACTTAGTAAAGCACAATACAAGTCCCAGAAACTGAGAGGGACATGGCCAGAACAATCTTTCTTTTAGAAAGCTAACAAGGCAGAGCACTGTGACATTTTCCTAAGTGGCTGTTAGACAGGATATTCATAAGGTACCTCTGTGATACAGAAAGCACCACTGGAAGGGGACCAGAGTCCAACACAGATTGGTTTGTCACAGCTAGCACTGGCACAAAACCTAAACCAGCAACCAAACCGAGTAGAGTGCCCACGAGTAAGCCCACACATACAGAAGCAACAACTTTCTAACAAAAATGCTAAGAGCATGTTCAGGAGAAAGAGCAGGTTGTTTGCATAAACAACACTGAAAAGATTGAGGTCTCAAGAATCTGAGAAGAAGGGAACAGCCCTCTATCTTGCAAGTTATGTGAAAATCAATTCCAAAAAGATTAAAGACTTAAATAAAAAGACCTGAAATGATGAAATTGCAAAGGAAACCAGAAATGCTTCCAAACCCTGGAAAGGGGAAAGGTTTTGTTTTGGTTTTGTTTTACCCAGGACCCTGAAGAATAGGAAACACAAGCAAAAAATATATTACATGGAATTACATCAACCTCAAATGCTTCTACACAGAAAAGAAAACAATTATCGCAGAATAAGAAACAATCACCAAAGTAAACAGCCTGAAAAACAAGAAAACACCAGCAAATAGCAGGCCCTGTTGAGGAAAAGAAGGTAATAGCTAAATTACATAGGAAAAATCCAAATTCAAAGTCAAACTAGATCATTCAATTAAAGTGAGAGGCAAATATTCTTGAATAGATGTTTCTTTAAATAATGCATGCAGGTACCCTAGTTATAAGAAAAAAGTTAGCACTGTTAGTAGAGAAGGACAAACAAAACCTGTGCCAGTGAAAACAGACATTTATCAAGAAGACAAGAGATGACAAATGGTGAGTGGCATGTGACTTACTACAGCCTTATAGATAATACTGTGGAAGGTACAGAAAACATGAAAGCTCAAATGATCCTGCATTCTCCCTGATATCAGTACACCCAGAGGAAATGAAATCAGGATGTTGAAAAAGCATATGCATGCCTGAATGTATGAAAATACTAGTCACAAGAGCTAACAAATGAAACCCACTGGAGTATCCATCCGTCAAGTAATAAATGAACTATACACATACACAGATATTTAACCACAAGAATGAAGTTCTGTCATATGCAGCAATGTGAACAGAACTAGAAACCATATGTTAAATGAGACGATCCAGGCACACAAAGAAAGTATCACATAATGCCACTCATAAAAAGAATCAAACAGGATTACCAAAAAAAGTCAAAAACACAGTGATGGCTCCCGGAAGATGGGAAGAGTAAGGGGCAGGGGACAGATTCTGAGTACCAGGTTACAATTAGATGGAAGCAAACAGACCTAGGGGTCTGATTGCAGGTAGGCTGAAGACAGGTAACAGATATGGCTGTATATTTCAAAGGAACTTTCACTGTATTCTCCACCAAAAAAAGAAAGACAGAAAGAAAGAAAGAAAGAAAGAAAGAAAGGAAGAAAGAAAGACTGTTCGAAGATACAAGTAAGTTTATCTCAATTTAAAAATCATGCAATAAGAATATATATCAAAACACTATGTGATATCCCATAAATATGAACAACATGGGTGTCTTAAAATGCTAAACAAGGCTTATACTTAACTTGATGAAAAGAAAATATGAACCTTCAGAGAAAAGATAGTTCTACTTCTTCAGTGACAAAAAGTAACATATAGAAGAGTCAGAGATGATAAACAAAACTTTACCAGTGGAAATGAAGCCGACAGTGTCAAAAGTAAGTTCTTTTTTGAGCAACACAATGAGCTGGCCACTGCAAAAGTTGCTTTACAATATGCATGCTATCATCCTCACAATAACCGCATAAGACAGGTATTATGTCCCCCACTTGATAGAGGAAAACACTATAGCTGTAAAAGCCAGGGTTATGCACTTAGAGGGTGGACTCCAGAGCCCCTGTGTCTCCTGTCCACACCACAGCATGGTGGTTGGTATTTACAGCTCAAATACTTACAGATGTGAATAGAGGTGCCAAATGATGAAAGATGGTCTTAATAAAAAATGGCAAGTTTTAAAGCCTTTAATATAAATCGTGGGATGAGGGTGAACCGCTGTGGGGCAGTGGTAAGGTGGCAGGAGATGAGAGGAAAATTATTTTAAATCAAAGAAGAACACTTTAAATAAAACATAATAGGATTTCTTTTAATCAGAGAAGCGGCATGGCAGAGCTGAGAAAGTCATGGCCTCACACTCAGATCTGTATTCCGTTCAGCCCCTGCTTCTTTCAGATGAACTTCTCTTCAAAGCATAACTTTTGTCTATATATAAAATGTAGATAACATGCCTTGTTTCTTGCCCAGAATTGTTTTGGAGAAGAAATAAGTGTCAACTAGTAAACAAGTGAGTGCTTCAAAAACAAATCAACAGTATTGTACTACTTTTCTAATGAAGGAATTCCATGTTTTGCATAAATTTCCTGTGTACTTTTACTAATGCATGCAGTAAGTAGCAAGATTCAGGACTAGAGAGGGGGGAGGCTGGCCCAGAGGGACATGCCTATAGTCTCCACTACTCAACAGGTTGAACCGCACAGATCTCTTGAGCGCATAAGTTCAAAGACAACTGAAGAATAAAGCCAGATTCCATCTCAAAAAGGGGATGTCCTCTTTAAAGATTCAAATTAGATGGAATATTTGAGGACGAAAAAACATGTATTGGTCTCTAAGTTATAAAAAAAAAAATCCAAACACATTTCAGTAACCAATTATCAACCCACACCCCAAACACTGTCCAGATGTTCACTAAGACACAATCAGGAAGACCCAAGGAAAGGGCTTCAGCCTGTCCTGCCAAAGACCCAGCTGGCAGTAAGGCAAGTGGAACCCTTGCCAGCCTACAGCTGCAAGACTACTACACATGAGAGCAGCTAAGCGGTGAAGGCTGGTGCAAGCCTCAGCTGCAGGGCTCGACGGGCTGTTGAAGTACTGTATGTACTGTAACCCAGTACCCCGGCCCACTCAGAAGGGGTAGGAGCCAGGTGTTATATCACGTTACGCATAAATTACCACGGAAAAGTGAACCAAAGAACCACAGTGTGCCTCATCTTAAGCTTCTGTAAATGGTTCTGTAGAGATAACTTTTCATGTATGTCAAGACAAATAGTTCAATACCATCGAAAGATCAGTAAATTTGGGGTCAGCAGAAGTAGCCTAAGCAATTATCATTAAATATTTGTACTAAGGAATATAATTTTCAGTAGACATTGGAATGCAAAAAGAAAAAACAATTAAACCCTTATTTTAAAAAAAAAACAGTAATAAGCACATGTGGCATCAACAGAAATGCACAGTTCAGATTTTCCTTTAGAAATTTGTTCTAGTCAATGGCAAAAGGCACATCGGAAGATCCAGACAGATGGCCCCTTAGAACCCTGCTTGGGTCCTGAGTGCAGGCCAAACACTTCAGGCATGTCCATGCAGGTGACTAAACATGACAGAGTTAAGTACTGGCATTTGCACACCTCAAACAAGCACTCAGCTGGGTGAGAGCTGCATCCCAATGCAGGGTTCTCTTGTGTACTCCTAGTTTACCTCTAGCCAATCTCTACCCCTTTAAAAAGGAAAATTAGAAACAAAACACAACTGTGATCTCTCTTTTGAACTCCTATCTTTTGTCTCTCTTCCCAAGAGAAAACAAATAAAAACATACAACTATTTATTACATATTAAATAAAAAATGCCATTAAGTAATCAGCTAGATAGAGGGTTACCCTTAATTTTCAAAGACTGAGAGTGTAAGTAAGAGGTTATAGTGTTTAGAATAATTCCAATATATAATAAAAGCATACTGTGTAAATGTGATATATGCTCCCAAATGAAGTAGATATATAATGGAAGGAAAACCTAAATTTTGAGAAGAGGTTAGAGAAAACACTGGTGTGATTTTTTTTTTTCCTAGTGGCTCTGAGCTAATCTCTCCAGGAATAAGGTACATGTAACTTTGAAATCTCATAAGAATGAGCAATGCACTAGACAAAAGAGAACTGGGGTGGCAAAGGTTTCTAGCCTTGTTTCCCAATTGATACGCAAAATTATATGAGGCCTATAAAACAAAGAAAATATATAAGGCATAAAGATCAGAAGCCCAAATAACTTAGCCTCAAGAGAAAATGGGGTTGGGCTTTCATAAACACCTGAACACCCAGTCATCACAAGCTGACTTGTACTTAAGACTATAAAAATATATACATTAACTGAATGCAGAAAGTCTGTTCTTTTAGAAAAGAATTTAATATCCTATTTGATATCAAATGCCTAAGTAGTGTGTACCTTGCAAGAAGGGCCACACATTAGCCTGTGCATACTATGTCACAACTCCACATGCTCCACAGTGGAACAGAGATACTCATTAAGACCAGGAAGTTCGGCCTGATCTAAGCTAGTCAATGCAGTACGAAGATGGTGGGAAGCGCACTTGGGAGAAGAACTATGGACAGCAATTCTAAATGAGGATCCAGGCTTGTAAAATAAGATGCAGAGGAGGCAAAGATTAATTTGCTCAAAAGGGAAAGAATGTGCAAATCAATTAGAGTGCAAATGGTTAAGTGTCTCATTTCATTAATAAACTAAGTAGGAAATTAGGCAGAGAATACATAAAACCAAAAAAAAAAATCAAAAAGGTGTGAGATAAGATCTACCAACACACTAGTAACAATTTTTACAATTTAATACCTAAAATGCCAAGAACACGAGTCAGAAGGAGCATCCCGACCACTAGACAGAGGATTCCAGTCATCCTGTGCCCTGATATGATACTTACTGCAGTGAAAGAAGGAAAAGAGAACAGGACAAAGGCAACAGGGACACAACAGCAAGTGTGCATGCGTGTGCACATGTAAAAGCATGCACACACTCACACGCACACACGCACACTCACACGCCTTCCTGTTTACAGCATCTCCACAAAATACATATTTTTAGTCACAATGACCTATAAAACCTCTATCACTGTACCAAACACACTGTACATAAAATGAAACCAAGGCAAAGTTTTAACTCGAAAGGTGTCTGTAGTTACATATTCACTGGTGCCTTCACTTTAGTCTATTTCTATGAAGACTGCATTTTCATTCATTTTTTTCTTTTCTTTTCTTTTCTTCTCTCTGTCTCTCTGTGTCTCTCTCTGTGTCTCTGTCCCTGTCTCTGTCTCTGTCTCTCTCTCTCTGTCTCTCTCTCTCTCTCTCTCTCTCTCTCTCTCTCTCTCTCTCTCTCTGTGTGTGTGTGTGTGTGTGTGTGTGTGTGTGTGTACGTTTGACAGAAAGAGATTCATGAGCAAGGCACTACTGGTGTGGACAACATCTGAGGACAACTTTGGACATCAGTTTTCTCTTTCCCATGGATACACAGGTCAGATGCTTTGCACAGCAGGTACGCTATTGGTTGAACCATCTAACTGGCCTGTATTATAAGACATTTTACGAATAAATTCCAAAACCTTCTGTAACCCAATAGAGGGTTCACTGTAAGTGATAATGATGTGGTAGTCTCTAGCAGTGAAACAAGCCCTTCACTACCTATTTCATAATTTCCACAAGGCTTCAGATCTTGTGAGATTCAGTGAAGGACATGACTAATACACCCTAGAGAAATATATAAGTCTCAACTTACTTTTCTGTAATCGCCCCAACTAGTACTTGTCAAGTGTCATTTTCTGTTTAAGTAGGATGCATCCGTTTGAGAATTACCCCTTTATTGGCATATATTCCCAAGAACCAGACTTTGCTGTTATAAATGAGACCATTCAATGTAAGGTGGGATTTTCTGGTAGTTTGGGACATTTGATGCACTTTCATATACAACATAAGAAGTATGTTTTAAATAGAGAATGACATCTTGATCACAGCCAAGTGGTCACGGACCACTGTGATGATCCACAGCTTGTCACTTGTTATCCAACCCTAGCACTTTGTCCACTCAGCTATGACAACAGAGAGCTAAGCTTGACTTGTTCTTAAGTACAAAATCCATGAACTATTTCCATATGCCATGACCATTCAGTTGAAAAATTGTTTATAAACCAGTTTATTAGCCATATCTGGAAAATATGACGCACCTGTTACAAAAAGTGATTACCTCAAAATGCTAACAAATGTGAAAACAGATTTTCATAATAAATCAGTCCAAATGAATTACACTATTCATATACTTCCAGAAAGCCCTTTCATCCCTATTAAGTTAACAGTTTGTGAATAATGAAAGTAATTAATATTAATTTTAGTTGACAAATGCAACACCAATAACCTGTTAGGATACTTTAATCCATTTCCCAACAGCCTGCAAAAAAATTAACAGATGCTTCCAATCTTGTACAAGAGAGAGAGTGATTAGCATTGCTTTGATGATACCAAATGTTCAAAATATGAATATTGTGATTAAATTTGATATATATAAACAGTGCTTTATATAACCTTGTTAAGTATTAACAGAAGCTAAAAACTATAAACTACATCAGAGCTTCTGAAGTCAAGATGAGTCCGTTTTGTTCCAGTCTTCATTTATATGTTTCAACTGGGAAGCTGAGTAAATTTCCTAAAACTTACTAAGATTGTAAAAGCAACAGGAGTAACGGGAGAGCGTCCTCTTATTCAGTTCACTTTTCCCAATGTCCAAGAGAAAGCTGAACATGCAAAATACAGCAGCATTTGTAGGTTTGAATAAGAACTGTCCAATAGAGAGGGACAGTTAAACAGATATATAGGAAAAGAAGAAAAGGAAAACACTTGGAATTTTTCCATATATATCTGCAAAAAAAAAAAGGCTTAACGTATGTATACTTTCAAAGGTATGACAAACGCAATTTCTCACTACAACAGTGAAATGAATGGGAATAGACAGAACTAATTTAAGAAGAAGATGATAACTAACTGAAAATGCATAGAAACAATACACATATATGTCAAACATATATAATATATGCATACACATATACATATATAACATATACATGCATGGCCAATAGGAGTTAAGAGATAAAATCCATATCCCATGTACCCTTACCAAGAACATGACTCTGACTATGGAAAGATGGTTCTGCATAAAGTAAAAAGTACTTTATGATCACTGGAACAGTGATTATGCAGTAAAAATCAACCAGGATAGCATAAAGACTACCCAGCCGGGTGTGCTGGTGCTGGTCTTAATTCCAAATCTCTGGAGCCAGAGGCTGGGGAATTTCTTTGAGTTTGAGAACAGACCAGTCCACACAGTAATTCTAAGCCAGATTTTACACACACACACACACACACACACACACACACACACACACACACACACATATATATACATTTTAAGCATATACATACTATGTATTTCCCAAGCTTAGAAAACATGCAAGATTATTATCTCCACATTTAAAGGAGTTAAGAAAAAGACAGGGGGCTGGGGATTTAGCTCAGTGGTAGAGCGCTTACCTAGGAAGCGCAAGGCCCTGGGTTCGGTCCCCAGCTCTGAAAAAAAGAACCAAAAAAAAAAAAAAAAAGAAAAAGAATAGACAGAAAGGACGGGAATTAGCAAAGGGGGAAAGAGAGGAAAGATGGAAAGAAAAGAATCCAGCCTCGTGAGCACAGGAGCTGAACGGGGATCACAGGTTCCTCCCAACTTCACAGTATGTTGAGAAACTAGAGACTAACCAAATACTGGCCAAATGATTTTCTTTGCCTCTTTTGTTCTTACTACGTATTTCCCAAGCTTAGAAAACACACAAGATTATTATCTCTACAGTAAATGTTCAAGACTGAATTTCCATCCTTATTGACTGAGAAGTACCAGAACTATCCACTGCAAAGATTCAACACAATAAAACGCAGACACACTTGTACAAACACTACATTCTTCACTAATGGAAGACTCTACTTCAAATGCAAACTGATGGTTAAAATAATCCAGAGCTGGCCCTCTCGCCACACCTACCCCACACAAACAGGAATCTCAGGAAATGTAAGAGGATTGTGATCTGGACTAATGAATGATAAGGAGCACAATTTGATTTTGAATTCAGAAATGATAAATCATAACCAACTGTGGGATCATTGTACGCAAGCAAATGTGAGCAATAGCACAGACAGGCCAACCAGATGACATGGAACAGCCTGCCCATGCCACAAACACATCTACACATGAGGTTTGCAGCATCCTTGTTCCTTTCATTTGGATCACTCCCAATAAACATCTATATTTTCTCTCTAAACCTAACACAACAGCTACCCTTTTTCGTTAAAATGCTTATGTACTAGAAATGGAAGAAAATTACCCATGGCTCATCATGCAATGCTCTAAAGGGATAATTCACTGAGATCAACGTCAAAGAAATAGTCATTCCACATAGCAGGTCTGATTGTCATTAGGAAATGCTGGTATTGCTCAGGATCACGACCCTGCCTTTCAAGTTCTTTTTATTCAGTATAAAAACTATCATCCACCGTCATAGGATTAAATACATAAACAGAAACCAAGCTGCAGGTAAGCTGAAGAAACATGATGTAGACATTGTCAGCTTTAGTTGAGTGAGAGATTTTATAGCAAAGAGTCAAAATTGGCAGAGGCGGACAGAAGTAAGTCTACTTAGAGAGGAATCCTTAGTTCACACCTTACTCTTTTCAACCAGTATTAGATTTAACAAATGGATTTCTCCCCCTTGCAACCATGAATATCAAGGCTAAAGTTAAATGACTTAAGAATTTTTAAAGGTCCAATTATTTCATTTAGGGCTAACACTACAGCTAAATTAAAGACATGCTAACAAGTTTCCCTTTTGAGCTTCATTAATTAAGAAAGTAATCAGAGTAAGACGGGAGACAGAAGGGTAGCTCAGTGCCGGCTTCACCTAAATAGCTTGGAGGTGCCACCATTTTTTCCTACTAGCAAGGCGAAGGGAAAACTAATCAATTCCAGATTGTGAAATCTGAAATTCTGAAGTGTTTTACATGTAAATACATATTTTAACTACACACATTTCCCTTGATTGCCTTAAGACTGAACTAATCTTATTCAAAGGAAATTTTGATTCACCATAATCAAAAGGTAAAATTAAGACCTGCTTACTTCACAAGTTTTCCTTGGGTGAGCTTATCAAAAATTCTCCGCTGCCTTTAAAGACCACAATAAAGAATTTTCAATATTTTATTCAAGACAAATCCTGCACAGAAAAACCTAGTAATTCTACAATTACTATGTAGACAAAGTTTACAATTTACAATTATTTCTTAAGGGTTTCTAATTTACGGTTATATTTTAGGAAGCATTTCAATGGATACAAAAGAATTTTTAAAGTTCAGACAATATTTGTAAATGGGTGTGATGATCAATTTGAACGTTATATATTAGGTATATCTAGCACTGTGCTTAGTAAACAGCATGTATTTAAGAAGTCGATTCCTCTCTAGACATACGAAAGCATAATGAGACTTCACCTCACATTGTCTCTGGAAATGCACAGCTTTGAGGAGAAAGTCGAAATGACCTCAATAGACCAGCTTTGAAATGATGTTACATAGAAAACTCCTAAGTGCATATTCAGAATTTTTAATTTAAAATTGTTCATGTGATCACCTGCGTGAGGAAAACTGCTTTGAAAGATTTCATTAGATCATTTACGTATGTGTAAGTAATAGAAATGTGCCATACTGAGGGATTCTTGGTGTATTTTACACATAACTATTAAGAATCAATGTTAAAATTTTTCTAAATAAAGTTAATAACCAAACTATGAAACTTACCTTTTTCTAGGCAACAAAATGTGTTCTCAAGTTTACAAAGCAAATCCTTATTTTCATACTTATTTTCGTTTACTTTTATCCAGAAACAGTTCTCAGACATTTCATTTGGTCCGATCTGCAATCAGAAGAGCGACTCATAAACAGGTGGACGCTTCACCCATCCTGGCCCAATCACGGCACGCAGACCATTGTCCCTGAGCAGATGTTCATGAAGTCATCTCCCTAAGACATGTCCCCAACGTCTGCTCAGTGACAGACAGATCCTGTATAATATTGATGTCTTATGAGGAGAAGAAAACAGTTTCCATGATCAAATGATTGTGGATTTGAAGCTACATGTATTAAAGATTAATTTGTTTCTTCATAGCTGTATTTTCAGTTATTAGTAATGTTCATTTGCACTATGCATCCTGAAGGGAGTTAACATTCCACACCATCTCCCACATTTACATGACCAGGAGACTATCCTTCAGTGGTATTCAGAATATCTATGACATATGTACAAACTAAAAGCTCCCAAGAGGAGGGAACTATAAAAGATAACATTTTGAATTTTTGAGAAACAATTCATAAGTATACAGTTAAAGGCAATAAAATTTACAAATCAGAAAATAGACTACAACAAAGTACTTGATTTCAACACTTCCAACAAAAAATAATGATCATACATAAAATATATAAACAAACATGATGTGTGTGTGTGTGTGTGTGCACCTACATGCCATATCAATATATTGTCCTTAGAAGAGTTCCCATTGGAAACTATGTTTTAGTAAATCTAAATTGAAGTGTTAATCTAGGGAGAAGTATGTCTACTCCCACTAGTAAGCCTTACCTTTAACCAATTCAATCTTCTCATGCTGATTTCAGGTTTAAATTCTTTCTTTGGTTTCAACCCAAATGGCAGGTTTAATGGAATAAAGTTTTGCCCACCAAGAAATCCCAGGGGAGGTGGTGGTGGTACTGGGCCACCAAATGGCATTGCCATTCCCGGAAGAGGTGGAGGTGGTGGAGGTGGGGGTGGTGGGGGAGGCGGCACTCCTGCACCCAGTGCTGGTGGGGCAGGAGGAAAGGCTGAAGGGCCAGGTTCACCTTTTGCCGAAGTTTGCAAAGGAATTTTTGTACCAGGTGGCAAGGCACCAAACTGGAAAAGGAAAAAAGAAAACAAAAAATACTAAGAATGTGTGCACAAATAATAGAACTACTTTTTTTTCAAAAGTAAGTTATTAAATTTAAAATGCCAGTACTTAGCAATTGCTTATAAACTTCTAAAAACATTTCTTCCAATTTGACCATATAACTATAATGCTCATTCTCAAGAAAATGTAATTTCCCCATTTTGAAGCAGTTGGTAGAAATGAGTCCGTGAGGCTAGAAGACTCAACAGTCAGCAGTCTCCAAATATCACTAACAGCTTTATGAGGAAGGAAGTCCACTCAGGGTGTGTGGAGTGCATACAGCAGGGGAAACCATCTCTATATAGACAGTGTTATGTTTCACACACACATATATATAACATTATTACACTGTTATATTTTCTCGGAATACAAAAAGTTTAGTATATGTCTGTGTTTCCTATTGGGTAAGATTTCACTTATGATAAGATTCATAGAAAATACATATATACATATGTACATTCATACATATTACATACATACATGTGTGTGTGGGGGGGGGGTGGTGTGTGATATTTCCAACATGAGTACCTTTGCTCCAGTCTTCTCTATAGTATCCAAATACATGTCAGAGGGAGGGAAGAGAATCTAAGCTCACATCATTGATTCTCCCGGGGATACCTTTAGGAGATGTTCTTTTAATTTGTGTATGTGCCAAACTCAAATCCATATATAGAATATACTAGTATCAGGTTCCAATATCAGTTGTTCTGATTACCCAGAACATTAGTTTGTCTTCTACTTGCTCTTTCAATCTGAACTAATAGGTCCTTTGCTGGGACACACTGAGACAACTTGTCCTGCCCACTCTGTCATGTCCTAGTGTAACCCTATTCTCACAATCTCTCAGCCATGCTGTGACGCAACTACAGAAAGGACGATTGGACGATTGTCTTGCTGATGACACATGAGCTTTAGGAGGGATGTGACTATGTCCTGTGTATCACCCAAAGGCTATGACAGGTACACACAGTGACTGAAGAGACGAAATGGGCAAGTGAATAAAAAACAAGGACAAAATAAAAAAGAGCCACAATCAGGAGGTAAAAGAATACTGAACTTCTTAGGGAGTAAGGTTTTTGATTGTCAAATGTCACAGATAAACAATAAAACCAGGACCTGCAAAGGATCCATGGCGTCTACTGCCCATTTTGATTATTACATTCCCATGGGACATATAGAATGAAGAGAATGGATGGTAACTATGCAGAGGAGCTCTGGGCTAATTCTTATAGCAGGACAAGTATTTTGTAATTAAAATTACTAACAAACTAAGTTACATATATGTATATATAGATATATCCATACATATCAGCATATACAACATAGGTTACAGTGTTGGAAAGACGGGAAAGAAAATTTTAAAAAATGTCCTGGGTTGTTAGAGAATGACTGCATAGGGCCATCTTATAGTACTAAAGCAAGGTTCTACTCCAATACCCATGAACAGAGATTGTCACTGTGTAAGATTTAAAACAATATAGGGGATTCCTTTATTTTATTTCAGTTTTACAGCATAAGATTGCACCATTTTACAAAAAAAAAAAAAAACAAAAACTTGTCCAAAAGATCATATATATTTTAATCCTGAATTTTCAAGAAATCATTCAAGTGGAAATTTTTAAATAACATTCAGAAATTTTTTATTAGCCAAAGACAGAAAAAAAGGTCACAAATATTCAGCTATTTCCTTTAAGCCAATAAATTATAAAACTGACACACTTCTACACACACACAAAACCTGTTTCATTTGATATAAAAAGAGCCTTAGTTTAACCAGAACCTTGCTGAACATGGTACTTCGTACAAGAAAATAAAAAGACAATGAGAATAGTATCATCTTCCTTTAAGTGTGACACTCAGTAGGACAGGCTGGCCTCAAACTCTCATCAACTCTCCTGCCTCAGACTCTGAAACTCTTAAGATTATAAGCATGAAGTGCTATGTCTGGCTAATAGTTCTCTTGTTTATAAGAGGTTTTACTTTTTAGCAACAGACAGGATCTTATAGGGTATCTTCCAGAAGGTTCGTCACAAAGTTAGGACTGTATATGCAAAAGAAAGCAGAAAGGCCAGTACGTTGGAAACAAAGCACTTGAGCCTAATGCCATCTAGCCATCAGTTGGCATGAGAGAGCAATGTCAGACGACTGTCCTCAGGACAGCACATGGAGAGCTGTAGGAAGGAGTGTGGCTGCGAATGTCCGTGGAAGGAATGCAGATGATGTGCTTGCCAGCTCATGTCTTATGTGTACAGCGTGCAAGGGAGCTATCTGCTCATAATCCAGATTTTCTCCTTTTTGTCATGTTTAAATCTATTTACTTTTGGAAATTGAAAAATTATCAGAAAATGTTCTCATTCAGCTAGGGGTTATCTTTTATAGCAAGGAAAGCCATAGGCTGAACGTTTGAAAAAATAAGTAGTTTGAGCAATAATTTCTTGCAGTAGGATAAAGATCAGTGATGGATGACAAATGTAAGAGTAAAGGACTTTCTTAACCTTTCCGCTTAATTACTTAGGAAACATGTGACTTTAGTAGCACAACCCAAGTGAAGCATAAGGAAGCCAGTTAATTAGGAAAAGCCTGGACAGTCGTAAAAACACAAGGAGGAAAACTGTGACAAAGACCATCTTCACCTTATAAACAGCAGCCTAAAGAAACACAATAATATTGGAAACATACAGGAAAAAGTAAAGTTTATACATTTCGAGATTGTAAAGATCCAAGATGACCTTTGCTCCCCTGGTATGATTTCGAAATCAAATTCAATCGAGATGGTATTTTACCTGGGATTTAAAAGCTTGCAACTCTGCTTGAAGCTCATTAATCTTTGCCTCTTTTTTCTGCAATTGAGCCTGGGTTTCTTGGTGGTCAGTACACTCTTTTTCAAACTGAAAAGGAATAAAAGAGAGGGAAAGACAGAAATAAAACAGCATTATTCTTCTTATAAAAATATGGCTCTAATGATCTGTCAATAAAACACTTCTGAATCGGTTTCATAAAAGGAGTGGCATATTCCCGACAAGTCACCCACAAGCCTTTCTCTAAGTCTCTCCAGGTCCCTGAAAAATCATTTATTCAGAAGGGAAGAGACAAAACCTGAAGTGGAAGACCATGACCTTCTATTCCCAACAGAGCTCACAGGCCCACAGTTATCTACAACCCTGGCATTTTTCTAAAAGTCCGTAAATATCATGGCGACTTTGAATAAAGCTACAGAAAGCAAAGTATTGTATTGCCTTTGCTGCCACCCTCCACCTGCAAAACCTGACACTGGAAAGGTTTCCGAGGTCCATCAGTATGATTTAAAACTATTCCCTTTTCGTAGTTTTAGTGGTTCGTAACTTCAATCTATAAACACATTAACTGTTTGGTTTGTTTTCCTTATAGCTTAACTCCTGTTATCTTACAGAGATTAATGATAAATTAGTTTTTCAAAGTCCCTGGTGCAATACCTTCTGGGAGGAAGGCAAATAATAAAATCTGGTGTTCCGATGAGTTTTCCAATTTATATAGCCACTCATCACAGGCTCCTATCTTGCATTCAAATAGTTTCACTTTGCCATCATCAAGATTCAAAACCTATCCTGAGGGAACTGAATTTAAATAGAGCATTGTCTCATAATCAAGAACAAGTATGTGGCACTTTTTCAAAGAAAAAAAAAACACAAAAAGATGCAAGTTCTTTGTGCCCCTAGACTGCATATTGTTCAGCACAACAGGGACCACAGTGGTATAGACCTCTGTCTGAGTTAGGGCTTCTATTGCTGCGACAATACTCCATGACCAAAATCCAAGCTGGGAAGGGAAGGATTTATTCAGTTCACACTTCCTCAATGCTGTGCATCATTAATGGAAGTCAGGACAGGAATTCGGGACATGATCCTGGGGCAGGAGCTGATGCAGAGGCCACAGAGGGAGCTGTTAGTGGCTTGCTTCTCATAGCTTGCTTCTGCTCCTTTCTTCTGGAAACCAGGACCACCTGCCCAGGGATGGCAACACTCACCATGGGCTTGGACCCATCCCAGTGATCACTAATTTCAAAAATGCCTTACAACAGGATTTCATGGAGGCATTTCCTCAACTGAAGCTCCTTCCTCTCTGATGATTCTTGTACAGGAATTTTCATCCAGTAACGTGGCTGTTCTACCAAAGGATCATACCTGAATAGTTAGGTCTGTATGACGCTGCTGGCATGCAGACCTACCACACACATCTAATACCTCTGGCTGGAACCAACATACCCTTAGTACAGTTTCATCCCAAACAATGAAGGTACAGTTAGTTTGTAAAAAGGATGTAGCTGTGTTGGAAAATGACATCTAATTAAGGGGCAGAGAAAATGAAAAATCAGAGAAAGGTTTGACAGAATGAGTCAAAGATGGGACACCAAGCTCTCATGAGAGTGGGGGAAATAGGTGACATTCAAGAGAGTAGCACAGAGACAGGGAGAGATGAGGCAGGTTACCAGGACAGTTTTACAGAGGCAGGTTGCAGGTGAAGACAGAATGAGCCAGAAAATTAGAACAGATTTCCAGAGTCAGTTTGAGACCAAGCAGAGCAATTCAGTCAGAAGCTGAGACAAGCAAGACTGAATCCGTCAGTTTGGAAAGGAGTTTGAGCCAGAAGAGCTGAAACCAGCCAGCCTGAGTTCAGAAAGAACTGGAAAGAGTGAGTTTATTTAGCAAGCCTCCGAGATGACAATTACATCTGGTGACTAAAGATACTCAAGTGTGGGTCAAGTTGACATGCAAAGTTAGCTAATACAGCCTCTAAGCTTGACAAAGGCTGTAACCTCTATTTTGTTTACAATGGAGTTCTTATTGTCCCTATAACATGGGAAGGTAATAAAGATTCTGAGATTTAAAAAAAAAAGCACAGTTTCTGTTTTCACAACCTGAGTTACTCAGGTGAAATCATAACACATTCCAATAATGAATGTTTTAATAATTATTATCGATGTTTCAATAAAACTTTAGAGCAGTGTAGGTTCCCAGGAACAGAGCGAGATGATGCACAGCCGCATGCACCCGCATCTGCATGGCAGCTCAGCTCTGCAGTCTCTGAAGGACAAAAGCACCTTTAGGTTCCATAACCAAACTCCTTGAGTTAAAAAAGTTATTGTCATTTCTACTTCTAAGTGAGAAAGATAAATTGCAGACTACAAATCTACATTTCATACCCAGTGTCACTGTAAGGATAACACAGAAAAGGGAGGGAGGGAGGGAGGGAGGGAGGGAGGGAGGGAGGGAGGACTACAAGGGCAGGCCAGTGAGTAGTGGACCTTGCTGCCAGGCCAGAGTTTGGTGGCTAGAGAGAAAGGACATCCAACAGCTGTCCTCTGACCCACACATGCGTGTCGTGGCCCATAGGGACATGAATAACTGAACGAAAATTTTTAAATGTTTTAAAACAGGCAAATAAAAAAGTATATTCTGAAAAGAATTAATTTGTAAAATAATAAAAAATAGAAATTGTGCGAATTCCTTCACTTCTCCCAAAACACACAAGCACGATGACCAGTATACTGTGAAGACTCCACCAAACACATCCTCTGTTAGAAAACTAACCAAAGAGAAAGGTGAGTAGATAGGGATATAGAATTAGAGGAGAGACAGGAGTACGATTAAAATGCAGTGCATGAAGTTCAGAACCATTACTATTTATTTACAGTTTTTTTCAAGTTGAAAGTTTTAAAACGAAGTGCACGCTCAGCCTGGTCAAGCACATTTTCTGCGTATTGTGCTAGTTTATTTTGGTCGACTTGACATGAACTAGAGTCTCCATGGAAGATAGAATGGAGAATTGCTGCTATCAGATGGACTGGTGGACATATCTGTGGAGACACTTTCCTGACTGGTCATCAGTCTACCTAGTTTCCATTGCAGAATAAATATGTCACGGTATGGCTCCAGTATGTCCCTCAAAAGTGGTAGGTTGTGGGGAGAGGTAGAGATAGAGAGATAGAGAGCAGGGTGGAGAGAGGGGGACAGATCATGGACAGTCCTTCTTGTCAGCAACACTGTTATTCAGAAGCAAACTAACAACCCTGGGTACATAAAGCCTGCCACCAATAAAAACAGACTACAGGAAAGACAATCACATCACTAAGTGACGGAGTCATGGAGAAAAGAGGCCACACCTCAGATTTTAGGAACTTGAGAGAGCAATAAAATTTCAAGAGTAAGCCATTAAATGGTGTACAATCTGCTGAGAGTTCTGAAGGAAAGCATGCTAAGAAAGTAATATGCAAAGTTGCCACTTCGAAAAACCCAAGCAGCAGCTGTGTGAATTATTGAGAGAAAAAGAATTACTAGGCACAGAAATTAGCTTTGAGTCCACTGCAGTTGTCAACGCAAGGATGAGGTAAAGGAGAGAATACCAGAAGTCAATAAGGATAGAAATTCAAAAGGCCTTGTAACTGAGTATAGGAAATTTAAACCAAGCAATGACAGTGCATGCTTTTAAATTCAGGAGGAGGAAGAAGGTGGAGCTCTAATTTGAGCCCAGCTTAGTCTAAACAGCAATTTCCAGGGCAGCCAGAGGTACACCAAGAAACCAGATCTCAAAGAAATGAACATTTTAAGAAGAAATGAAATTAAAAGGAGAAATTAGGAAGCACTGTATATTTAAGATAAGGACAAGTATTTTGTTGTTGTTTTTAGACTAGAAACCTATGATAGATAATATAGCAAGGAAGTTAAGAATACCAAGCGCAAAGAGAAAATGTATTACTAGAGAAAATGTGTTGGCTTTAATTAACATTAATTACTGGACACAGTCTACTTATGAAAGAAGAGGTATATTCAGCTCAGAACTTCAGAGATTCAAGTGCAAAAGGCACAGAACAGGAACTACGATGAAGTGAAACCCACGGCTATAGCACTTCATGGCCAAGGCAGTCAGGAAAGCACTGTATACAGCAAGCAACGATTCAAAGGTGTCAAAGACTTAAGCATGCCTAGTGTTTACTAAACTAAATGCCCTCCCAGAGCTTCCCAACTGCCAGGGTTATATGCCTGTAGCCAAACCACTTAGACCTGAGTCTACGTAGTTACAGCACATCCAAACTTCATGTTAAGCTTGAGGTATCAGTCAGAAATTCAATAGACATTCATAAATGTACCTGCTTCTTTGGATACTCAGATACTGTACATTGATTCCTCAGAGTTAACGGGCATCATTAGCTTCATTAATTCTTGCCTAGTTACCCAAGGCTAAGTGAGAACTCTTCTGCAGGCTGACAAACCAATACATACGAATCACCATATGGCCATATGAATGCTCTAATGTGTATGTTATGAATGTACTAATGTGTAATGTTATCCACCTTAACAACACTCAACTCGTAAGCTCACAAAAGTGAAAAACCTCTAGCTTACTTTTCACTGCCTTAAATGTATAATTAAATTCAGGAAATATTTATTAAGTGATGAGCCAATTCCTGCCAAATCCAAAAGTTAAATGACTACATCAATATCATTGATTGAATTTCTCAGCATCCAAACTCCTTTCTCATTTTTACAATGAAAACAAATTTCATTAAAAGAAAAATGTAAGCAACACTGAACAAGCAAGCAAACTTATCAGAATAAGGAGGCTTTCTGACAATAAGAATTTTGGAATATAAAATGCAGACAGAATGGATTTACTTGGGGACAATAGAAAAAATGAAGTAGATTATAATGAGTATAGTCTATAAAACTTATTAAATGACTTGGTGATACTAATAATATCAACATTTTTTATTAAAGAGATAAATGCCCATTTCCTCACTTACAAAGGAATCAGGTAAATTATAAAGCTTGCTTGACATTTTTATAATATCTCCGATCAAATCCCAGTAGCCTTGAGGATAAACCAGTGTCTCTTAAAGTAGACCTTAGGGAAACTGGTAGGAAAGTGCTCTTGTCCCCAACACCATCCCCAGAAAAGAAAGAAGGTAAAAAAGAAACTAGCTGGAGCAGTATTATACTAACAAAATTCCACTCCGGAATGTCAAGAAACACAGTGAGGGTTGTTTCTGCTTAATTTCCCTGCCTGGGGTAAATGTGTTGGTGCCTGTGTACAGGAAGGTTGATAATGCAATACCCTCCATACACGTTCTGACATCTCACCTCCTCATTTGTCAAATGTATGCACCTAAATAACAAACGTACTAGGAACTGTGATAGCTTCCTGCCTAAAGCAAAGTGTTTACATGTGTCCTCACAATGCTATCGGAGCCAAGTTTCTGCTGATACATACAAGATGGTATGGCACTAGAAATCTTTTATGGAGCCAGAGTATTTTCTGAATACACATAAGGCATACAACTTCTGGCTTTAAAAAGGCAGCTAACCTTGAACAAGGTCTTTTATTGACATGTAAAGCTTGCTATTTAAGAAAATGTGTTGAGTACTCCGTATTCAGCTCTATTGATATTCTCTACACAGCCACAACACATAAATGCAGTGTCTAATATTCCTGATGTATCTGTGTCTAATACTTGAAATTCAGTACTACATGCCTGAAAAGTGCAGGTAGTCACTAAGCTTTGAATACAATGTTGGCTGAGAGAACAGTCACACTGTATCTAAGAGCTATAAACCATTTTATGACCATTTGGATGTTTAAATAATTAATCATTTTTGTGCCAAACCAAATCTTCTAGGCAGTGGCAACATCAAATTCAAAGCTGTAACCCTGGTGTGCTGACTGAGTTTGGTCAACTTGACATAAACAAGAGTCCTCAAGAAAGAGATATTTTTAACTGGGAAATACTGTCCATGTCCTGTGGGCATGTCTGTGGGTTATTTTCTAAAGTGATGGTTCAGGTAGGAGGGTCCAGCTCCCTGTGGTAGTATCACCCCTGTTCAGGTGATTCTGGGTTATAAGAAAGCAGACTGAGACCACTGAGAAGAAAGCCAATAGGCAGTGTCCCCCCTCCCACCATGGTCTCTACTACAGTTCCTGCACTGGGCTCCTGGATAACTTCCCTCTGAAAAATGTTAACATATAAGCAAAATGAGCCCCTATGTGTCCACATTGGTTTTGGTCAGTATTTTACCAAAGCAAGACAAATTTAACTAGGACACCTGGCATACGGCCAATGGTCTAGAAGGGTTTGGTTGATTCCATTCCCTAGGGCATCAAAATTTCAGACATAAAATTTGACAGAAGTTCATCAAACCTGAAAGAATTTCTATTTGCAAGTTATATGTAATCATCAAGTTTATAAGAAAAGAGGACTCTTTTCAGGCACTCTTAGGTCCTCCTCCATTAACAATGTATAGTTCATGGATAGTGCCTAACATAAAAGTCTTATAAGGAAATGCCTATACGGTTTAATTATATGGCAGCATAGTTATTTCATCAACATGAGAAGCTACATCCAAGAATTCAATTCTGAATGACTACTTCAAATGTCAATCATCAAACCAAGAAACTATCTAAAAGAGATCTAAGTCAGTAAAAAGGGGGCAAAATACTACACCAACAAAAAGCAAATATGGGTAGAGTCAGAAAAATTGCTAGGCTGAAGCAACTGAAGCTGGGGGTACTCTGTAGTTTCTTTTTTTACTTAAAAAAAAAAAAAAAAACCAAACCAAACAAAAAACAACTGAGACAGTATCTCTCTGTGTTGCCCTGGTTCCCTGGTTGTCATGGAACACACTATGTACATCTGGCTCTGCCTGCCTCTAGGATCACACAAGGCTACTTAAAATAGTTTTTAATTTATATATATATATATATATATATATATATATATATATATATATATAAAAATCTCCCACCTTTCCTCTCTCTAATCATTCATTCATTCAAGAAGTATTTCCTGAGCTGGAGAGATGGTCAGTCATTAAAGGATAGGGTCACAACCAAAAATATAAGAAGTATTTCTTGGATTGCTTATAAATCCAGAAATTGTTCACGGTGTACAGTATGAAGAAAGGAAATAAAAGTCCCAGGCTTACTCTGGAAGAATAGCTAATACAACATATATTCAGGTTTAAACACGTGATGGCGTGGCATCTCATAAAGCCAGAAAAGGAAGTGGAGAGGTGGAACACATTTCCAATAACAAACGCTCTAGCTAGTACTCCATGGAGCAAGGCGCTTTCACATGCTCGCAGGACATGAGATCAGCTGCAGTAACAAACACTCGGAAGAGGCAGCGCCCAGCAGCAGCTCCAACCCCAGCCGGCAGAGTGAAGCAGTTACTTACTTTCTTGCAATGTTCTGATGCTTTCTCTTCCCACTCTTCTAGTTTTGCCTGATCTATGCAAACATCTAAAATGAAAGTAACAAAAATTAAATTGAAGCTTTATGCAAACTATTGATGATTTTATGAAGAAAAGAAATCACAGAAAACGTAATCAATAATAAGGGAAGTAAAGTGGAGGAACATAGCACAAAGTTACAAAAAGGCTCCCTAAGGTGTGACGCTGGGTAACTCCTGTTGAACCTTCTGTGAGGGAAGAGGAGACGGTTCACTGGGAAGATACAACACGGAAAGATTTCCATTCCAATGTGGATTTGGAAAGCAGAAATGGCAACACATCATCAACCAAGAAAATAAGCAGCAGTGTGAAACAAAGTTAGGGGAGATGAAGCAACTGGCAAGCATTTCTTTTCCCTACCAGAGTGATCATATAGAAATTCAATGAGAAATCACAACAGATATGTAATCCAGAAGGCGGAACATTAGAGCTTGCATAGGTAAACCAACCGTCCTATAGAATAACGGACATATATGCTTTACCGATGAATAATTAGTAAAGAGTTAACTGGGTTTCCTTTCATCTGACAAATCTAGTCTACGGAACTTTACATTTAGACTACTCATTTAATTGTCACTATGTTCATAGGCACTGGAAATAAAATCAATGCACAACAATAATGGACTAAGTTACTATATACATTCAGCTGTCGAATGCTAGGTATGACAAATTTTTTGCTTATTTATCATAATGTACTTTGTGTTTCTTTTAATAAAACCAATACACTAATGAGTTTAAGGAAACAATAGTATAGTAATAGAGAAAACAAAATATCAGTTCTATTACATAAAAACAACTTATAAATTATATTTTGCACTACTTTGTTGGCTATTTTATTTAAAACTAAATGTTACACAATTTAAGGCATTTTAGGTAATTTCCAACTATAAAAGATTAAAACAAATCTCACCCATCTAGTTCTAATAATTTTACCATATTATTAAAAAATTGACTACCACATCCCCATACATATACAGCCATCCAATTAGACAAGATGGATGAAGCAAAGAAGTGCAGGCCGACAGGAGCCGGATGTAGATCGCTCCTGAGAGACACAGCCAGAATACAGCAAACACAGAGGCGAATGCCAGCAGCAAACCACTGAACTGAGAATAGGACCCCCGTTGAAGGAATCAGAGAAAGAACTGGAAGAGCTTGAAGGGGCTCGAGACCCCTTATGAACAACAATGCCAAGCAACCAGAGCTTCCAGGGATTAAGCCACTACCTAAGGACTATACATGGACTGACCCTGGACTCTGACCTCATAGGTAGCAATGAATATTCTAGTAAGATCACCAGTGGAAGGGGAAGCCCTTGGTCCTGATAAGACTGAACCCCCAGTGAACGTGATTGTTGGGGGGAGGGCGGCAATGGGGGGAGGATGGGGAGGGGAACACCCATAAAGAAGGGGAGGGGGAGGGATTAGGGGGATGTTTGCCTGGAAACCGGGAAAGGGAATAACACTCGAAATGTAAATAAGAAACACTCAAGTTTAAAAAAAAAAAATTGACTACCTATAAAAATGGGGAGGTGGATGGTTCTCACTTGCTATGCAATGTCCCTTCATTCTTACTACAAAATGCCAACATACATTAGTTCACCTCCTAGACCTCGGCAACTTCAACTTGAAATCTACAAAAAAAGCAAAAACTTTGCTTCTAAGTGCCACTAAGGAGTTCCTTACTTCCTGACCAACCTCCAATGCCCTTGGCAGAGATCCAGGTTCAAAGGGCTGGCATGTTTTACAAGCCTTTTGGATCACTGATTACTTTTCATTGGGTAGTACGAACATTTAGTAAACGCTGCTGTTTAAGAAGATAATCTGTGGAATTATACATAAATGAAGTTTTGGAAGAGTTGTAACCTTAAGGGCCATGAATGAGGTGGTACCTTAAGAGAATCTTGTTGTCTATGCTAACTCTGCATCAGCCAGCACTGATCATTAGGAATACTGCGGTTTGCTGAGCACTGCGCAGCTTCAAATACTGACATATGTCTATATACATTATTGAACGAATCACATAGGCTAATGCCCTCGATGACCTTGGAAGGAAGGAAATGATTTGGTACTGAGAAGCTACTATCAACCTAACAGCTCACACAAGCATTCAAAACTCAAGTTCTCATGTAAATAGTCTAGACTTCTGTATTTGCAAGAATTTCTGTTGGTCATTTTCTCTGAAATAACGGCGTTATTTCATTTTGTCTCTTAATCTGTGTGCATTGGGAATCTATGGGGGTGGCTCCTGAGTTACAACACTCAACAAAGGACTCAAATAGGGAAGTGAATGACTGTGGTGTATGTGCCAGCGTGTGTACACTGTGTGGTGTATGCGCCTGTATGTGTAGACTGTGTGGTGTATGCACCAGCATGTGTACACTGTGTGGTGTATGCGCCAGCGTGTGTACACTGTGTGGTGTATGCGCCTGTATGTGTACACTGTGTGGTGTATGCACCAGCGTGTATACACTGTGTGGTGTATGCGCCTGCGTGTGTACACTGTGTGGTGTATGCGCCTGTGTGTACACTGTGTGGTGTATGCGCCTGTATGTGTACACTGTGTGGTGTATGCGCCTGTATGTGTACACTGTGTGGTGTATGCGCCTGTGTGTGTACACTGTGTGGTGTATGCGCCTGCGTGTACACTGTGTGGTGTATGCGCCTGCGTGTGTACACTGTGTGGTGTATGCGCCTGCGTGTGTACACTGTGTGGTGTATGCGCCTGTGTGTACACTGTGTGGTGTATGCGCCTGCGTGTGTACACTGTGTGGTGTATGCGCCTGTGTGTACACTGTGTGGTGTATGCGCCTGTGTGTGTACACTGTGTGGTGTATGCGCCTGTGTGTGTACACTGTGTGGTGTATGCGCCTGCGTGTGTCCACTGTGTGGTGTATGCGCCTGTGTGTGTACACTGTGTGGTGTATGCGCCTGCGTGTGTACACTGTGTGGTGTATGCGCCTGTGTGTGTACACTGTGTGGTGTATGCGCCTGTGTGTACATAGATCCACTTTGACATAACTCTACTTGCAGATCCAATGCCCGCTTCCTTCCTCTGCAAGCCCCAGGCAAGCATGAGACACACAAATATACATTTGCACAAAACATCCATACACAGGAAATAAAATTAAATAAATCCTAAAAGTGGGCTACACAGGAGTTTCATTCACACGACAGGAAGAGAGCTGGAGAGATCTGTGTAGGAACAGCTGCTATGAAACCATCATACAAGAGTTTGGGTCCTCAAACTCACATAAAAGCTTCCCATACACGTATGCAATGGCAACAAGCAGGAGAATAAAGACAAAAAAGCTTGCCTAGGCTCGGTGACTGCCAGCTGGCCCCAAAATGCAAGTTCAGGTTTCAGCAAGAACCTACATGCATTTCTCCCTATCCAAAGCAGTGCATACACAAACATATACTCTACACCACAGAGAAATGGCCAAAAACAAAAGGCAAGTTCTGCTTATAAATCAAATATGATGTCCATTTTCTCAATGTGCTCTGAAATGCACATATCCCATTGTATACCACAGAATTTTAAAAGGGCGTATGAATATTCAATAAATTAATATTAGTCAAAAATTCTCAAATTCCCTGTTCCAGTGTGCTGAAAGAAAAGTATACAATGACTATCACTAGAGTTCGGTGCCAACATTGTGATAACCTATTTTATAAACTATGGTTTGGAATCATCAGTTGTAGATCCCAACACACAACAGTTTGTATGACGTTAACAATATAGCTTTGACATTAGAGAATTCATAATCAAGGGTCAAGAGTTCCCAGGAGATCTCCGGTCAAATGAAGAAAACCAATACCTTACAGCTAACCCATGGGACCAGACTCGAGGTTGTTCTATTTAAACAAAGAAATACTCACCTACAAACTGACTTAAGTCCAAATCTAGTCTTTTTCTGTATGTGAAGTCGGGGTCTATTCCATCTCTATGCAATACAATCTGTGACACACACTCGTCAATTAACTTGAAGTACTGCTGTCTAAAACCAAAGAGAGCAAATATATACTCAATAAATACACTCAAAGAGCAGAATTTTATATTAAAAGAATATTCTTGATATAAGTCTGACTTCAAATTGAAATTATATTCAGCCCAATTCAAGAGATGGCATAAAAACAGCATGGGAAACTCATCTTTCTTAGAAAACCATGAGATATTTTTAATGACATGTCAGGAAGTACACTGTCCACTGAGGGTATTTTCTTATAAAATCAATAAAAATGATCTTCATTTTTAAAAAAAGATACACTCTGGATCACCAACCAGGCAGCATAAACCAGCTGAGATGAGGCCTCCAACACATATACAGTAGAGGACTCCTGGGTCTGGATTCAGTCAGAGAAGATGGTCTAATCCTCAAGAGACTGGAAGCCCCCAGAAGGTCTGGTGGGGTGGGTGGGGTGGGGAGATCCTTGTGGAGACCAGGAAGGGGAAAGGTGGTAATGGGATGTGGAACCCTTGGGGGATGGACCAGGAAGAGAATAAAATCTAGCGGGGAGAGGGAGAGGGAGAGGGAGAGGGAGAGGGAGAGGGAGAGAGGAGAGGGAGAGGGACAGGGACAGGGAGAGGGAGAGGGACAGGGAGAGGGAGAGGGAGAGGGAGAGGGAGAGAGGGAGAGGGACAGGGAGAGGGAGAGAGAGAAGTGGGGGGAGGGAGGGAGTGAGGGAGGGAGGCAGGCAGGCAGGCAAGCAAAGCAAGCTACCTTCAACAACAACAACAACAAAAAAAAAAAAAAAAAAAAAGTGAGACTGCTTAAAGCCACCCTCAGAGTACAGCGAGTACAGCTACTGAATGGCCACCAGGAATTCATCTTCTTAGTGTAAACCAACCCATCAAAAATCTTCTCTAAGAATTTCACTGGAACTTCTTAATATCATGTTATGGAAAGAAATTCAGAATTGACAACTCTAAAGAATATGCAACCAAATTAATAAATATATCTTATTCAAGGAAGACTAGAAAATTTAATATAATATCAGTATACAAAGATCAAAGTTTAACTAAAAACTCCAAAAATAATGAATGTGCTGTCTATACAATTCAATCCATTTGGGAAACAGATGCAGAGACTCAAAGCCAAACAATAGACAGAGCTGGAGGGTGTACTGAAGAGTGGGGGAAGGAGCTGGAAGAGCTGGATGGGGCAGGAACACCACAAGACCATCTACCGACAGACTCAACCAACCTCGGCCCACGGGGCTCACAAAAGCTGGACCACCAACCAATAGCATACATGGCTGGACCTTCGCCCTTGCACAGATGTACCAGACAAGCAGATCATTCCTCAGGTGGGTCCCCTAACATTACAGCACACACAGTCTCTGACTCTATTGCCTGCCTTTGGGTCCATTTAACACAGTCGTACTGCTTTACATGGTCTCAGTGGGATAGGATGCCCTTAGTCCTGCTGTACTGATATACCAGGGTGGGTTGGTAACCTCCTCTTCTCTGCGGAAAAAGGAATGGATGTATGGGGGAGAAGGATTGAGGCAGGGACTGGGAGGAGAGGAAGGAGAGAGCTGTGATCGGGCTGTAAAGTGAATAAATAAATGAAGAAAAAACAATTCAATCTATCTTCATTCCTAACAACTTAGGAATATCTCCTTAACTTAAGGCAATGTAAAGAAAATACAAAAAATAAACAATAAATAATAAATTTTGTGTGCAAAGGCAATTCAAGCAGCAGGGTGGTTTATAATAAGGATCCCTACATCCCCCATCACTTGTGAATCGATTTCCTTTCTTGGTGATTTATAAGCAGCTTTTTATTTTTTCTCCAAACCATATTCTTCATATGTGATGGCCCTTTCAGCTTTCTTCCCAATGAACCATATAGGAGTAGTACTATCTGTGTACTAAAAACTTACACCTAATGAACCATTTATAATGCTGAATAAAATTGCTTCAGCTAAACACAGTAACAATAACCCTGAATTCATGGGGGCTCGAGCATCATTAACCAACCAGAGGTTGACAGAGCCAGCCATGTGATATCAAGAAAGGCAGATGTTTCATGTCATTTTCACATAAATTTAGAGTAGAAACACAACACGGTTATTAACAGGCTACCCTATTGTTTTCAATTTAATCAGTTAGTAGGGTCAGGTAGCATTTATTAGTGCTTAACTATTTAGTCTCCTTTTTTAAACAAAGTTCCAAAATATAGCACATTAAAAAACAAAGCAGGTTGCTGGTCAAGTTGAGAATATTTGCAGGAATGGCAATTTCAATAAAAATGTGATGAGTAAAGTACAGCAACTACAAAAAACGTACAGTTTCATTGTCATTCTTCTGGGTCGTAAGATGAAGTAAATAACATTGAGTTAAACTCTCCAGTATCAGCCATGGGCATGCTATCTAAATAAGGCTGTCCTATAAATCCTGTATGAATTACCTTTGAGAAGACTAACTATCCCCCCCCATCATCTACAAATAAAATTTCTGCAAAGCTAAATTGGAATCATAATGATTTTATACTTGAAGACTTAACAGCTGAAACTCATAACTAATAGAAGTAGGAACTGATACGAGGACTCTTTACTGGACACTGTGCCACAAATTCAACTCCAGTTTTCCTTACATAACCGTATTTGATCATTATAGTATAATCTCTTGGGTACTAACTGCATTACCTTATATGAGAAATAAACAAAGAACAATTTGTTAAGCTCAGAGAGCCAAGATACAATCAAGTTTGAAAAGGCATTTGTATCATTTTCTTGATAGATTAAAAATATTAAACACCCAAATATTAATAAGATAGATTCAGACTATTTAAATACTACTAAAAGCAATTGTTAATACTCTGTCTACAACTTATAAAAATAAATCTATCAATAGCATTCTCTGGTGATTATGAAACAACCACAAAATATTACACATGATAATAAATTAATAAGCTGTTAATGGTTTTAACTTTTTTCATTTATTATAGATTACAATTACATAATTTCTCCGTTCCTTTTCATCTGTCCAACCCCT
Source organism: Rattus norvegicus (assembly GCF_021556685.1). Taxonomy (NCBI): domain Eukaryota; kingdom Metazoa; phylum Chordata; class Mammalia; order Rodentia; family Muridae; genus Rattus; species Rattus norvegicus. The sequence goes on from NC_141548.1 coordinate 68,629,234, forward strand.
GCAATATAGCCCTTCTTTCTCTCCTTAAAATACATGGTCTTTAATTATTTTACAGGAATGTATGTATATGTAAATATATGTGCACACACAGACACTCATAGAGACAGACAAATATACAGACCCACAAGCAGACTTCTAATTATAACCTGATCATTCTGCATTTTACCTACTAGATCTACAAAACACTCCCCTACCTAAGGTTCAAGGATAATTGTGGAAGATGGAGCTGAAAGACTTTAAGTGCCAGAGGATCAGAAAGAATGCTGGGAAATTATATCTCCCAGTAACATCAGAATTTACACCCAGAAAGTCTCACCAACATGACTGCCTCACTGTGCTCAACGAGAAAGAGCAACAGTAAACATGATTGCAGCTTCATTCATGGGAGAGGGGACAAGAGTGAAATTTCTGGAGTTTAGAAAGCAAGAGTAATAGCATTGTAACCACAGCTAAGTAAATTCATACCTGAAGGAACCAACATAGTCTGCAGATCACTATCATAAAAGGAATAAAAATAACTTGCTTATCTGAATAAAGTATTGGGTGAACGTCACATGTAATAGTTTGATCAGTTAAACATTAGGAAGTATTTTTCCCCTTACCTTATAAAACGATCATTTCGAATGAGCAGAAGATGCTGAAGAATAGAAACAAAATGTCCCTCTGCTCTAGTTTCCTTAACTGTGTCCCATACCACGCTGTAAACATCAGATGCTTCAGTGAGCTGATTAAGGACCATAGAGTTTATTCAAACCCTATACCAAACAGCTAATGTAACACACTGTGTGCTTTACGAAGGCTTGGAAGACTTGTGTGCAAACCACTGTCTAGTAATGGTTCTTTTTAAAGGGCTATCTAGGAATGGAGCATAGAGACACCAGAGATGGCAATTTGACATGAAACTTTCACCCTTCACAATCAATTCTGCTAAAAAAAAAAAAAAAAAAAAAAAAAAAATACAGTGAGCGCATAGCCACAGCTGGTTGGGAACACCCACCATGTTCTAATGGTGTCCTGAGCAAAAAAGCAAGTGCATCAGTGAGAAGCCATGGTAGAAAATAGGATTCTGGTGTCTCAGAAACAGTCCAGATACGTGACCACCCAACAGTTTACATGAGGATCTCAAGGTGTTGAATCCATTGTGGAGAAAAGATGGTTTAACAGGTGGAGTTTATCTCAAATCCAATACTACGAAAAAGGAAGGCAACAGCCATATGGACAACAGACTGTACATATAATGTAACAATCCAGTCTAAGGGAATCACTAACTATAATCATTAATTATACCCTTCCTGTCCACAAATACACAGACAAAACAATAAACTTAAGCTACTAAAATAGTGACACTTTTATAATATATACACATTTTATTTCATGTTTATATAGAATGACTAAAATGTTTCATAGCACTTGCTTTTTTGCTCAGGACACCATTAGAACATGGTGGGTGTTCCCAACCAGCTGTGGCTATGCGCTCACTGTATTTTTTTTTTTTTTTAGCAGAATTGATTGTGAAGGGTGAAAGTTCATTATTACAGCTGAAAGAGTAATTTTACATACTATTGACTAGGACTCAGTGAAAAGGATATTCAAATTCAGCTCTGATATCTTCAAAGCGATGGGAGAACTCACTCAAATCTTCTTCTTTGTGCTCATCAAAGACTTTAAGTTGTATATCCAGGCCATCATTCTTAATACCCTTTAAGTTCTATAGAAATTAGATAAAAATTAGCATGGATTATGTTTTCAATATGAGTAAATTGTCAATAACATAAACAATAAACCAACCATTCAAACCTGACTGGCAGAATTCAAAAACTTATAGTGTTAATACTTAAATCTCATCATCTATATTTCAAAACTAGATTTTTATACTCAAGTCTTTTCCCGCAGATAAATTATTCTTGAGAGTAATTTATCTAAATTTCCCCCACTCAAGTACACTTCTAATTTAAATATTAATGAGGAGACTGCAGGGCACTTACTGGCAATATCTCTTTCAATCCACAACGCATAAATTCATTTCTGAGGTGAAGCCTGAAGTCCAAATCATCAGGAGATGTAACAAGGGCATTTATGAGCTGCATACAAGCTACCTACAACAGATTACACGGGAGACACAGAGAGGGCTTACAGCATTGAAAACAAAAGGAGCAAAAGGAAGGAAATCTAGCTTCCTTCCAATAATTAACAAATATCTCATACAGGAAAGCCTAACAAGGTAAATAAGTAAAATATTGTATATTCAGACATGCATACATATATAAAAAAACATATAGTTTCAACTAAATTCTCATTTATTGCAGGATGACATGCAGAAAACCACTTTTCTCTTCACAGAAACTTCATGTATAGCTGAAATTCTTGCCTAATACCATTCTAAGCACATACATACAAACAAAGACTGGTATGAGAGAGTTAGAAGGAACAGGGGAATATGTTATAATTATAATCACAAAAATAAAAGAAAGAGAGAAAACAAAAAGATATCTCTCTGGAGAAGTATTCGTTGTTGTTGATAATGTTATTTTTCCATGTCTATACTCTACCCCAAGTCTAGCAACAACTACTGGACTACTGATCAATATGTTTGACCTCATGCTGTTCCCTAAATTGTCTTTTCTCCATTCCTTAAGGCAAGGTTTATGTGAATTTAAAATACTGGTTTTGGATTAAGACACCAACAGGGGTCTCAGTTCCTGCTGGTTGAAAAACATAGTAGCGACTTTTTTATATTTGATATCTAAACACTGAAATCTGACCAACATGCCTCGACTGTCAAAACATAAATTTTTTTTTACGTAGAAATGGGAAATATAGCAAAAAAGCAGAAAAAGAAACCATACTTTAAAAAAAAATAAAAAAACCTTAAACAGTCAACCTTTCCAGTACATATTCACTCAGCTGTGACCAGTTCATGTCAAAAAGTCAGCTTTAAATGTTGTTTTCTCCACTCCCTTGCCTTTCTGTACTTGGTACACATAACACTACTTCCCTTCTAAGCATAGAATGTAATTTCCGAAACTCTAAAAGAGGGGGGCAAGGGAGAAAAGATAGAGGAAAAAAAGAGAATGATTTTTGCTAATTTTCCTATACTTGTCTATATTTAGGGAAGCTACATCAGTCTCATTTACCAAAGTTGTAGAAAAATAAAAAATGTAAGAAAGTAGTAAAAGTAAACAAAATTAGTAGAAAATACTGTGTAAGCGGAACAAACAATAGTTAATAGTAGTATGAAATTAAAAACATGAGGCAGGAGAATGACCCAAATCATTTCTGGGAAGGATGCACAAAGACAATTTGCCTGAGAAAGAAAAGTTGGTAGTTAAAGTTTATGCTACATTTATAAAAATCTTTTCCAGTTCTAATAATTGCGTCATAGCTTCCAATTACACTACAATTAATCTAAACCACACAAAATATCTGTAACTATAAATCTATACCAAATCATACTGATTTATATTAAAGAGGAACAACTCAATAATCAAAGGAAAGACCAAAGAGTTTCTTCAGGATACAGAGTTCTGGCATAGTGTCCACACAAACACACAGTACTGTAACACAACATAATTCCATAATGGATTAAATGGCTAGCTGTGGGTACTGGTCCAGAATCTATACTGTGGTGATTTGTAGGAGATTGTCCCCAAGAGTCTCCTATGTTTGAATGCTTGATCCCTAGTTCATGGAACTGCTTAAGAAGGATTAGGAGGTGTAGCCTTGTTAGAGGAGCTGTGTTACTAAGACTGAGATGTGGGGTTTCAAAAGACTCCCTGCTCTGTCTACTGCCTGCAGATCAGTATGCAACGATCTCAGCTCCTACTCCAATGCCATGCATGCTTGTCACCACACTCCCTGGCCTTATGATTATGGACAAACCTCCCAAAACTGTAAGAAAGCCCCAAATTAAATGCTTTCTTCTACAAGTTGTTTTGGTCATGGTGTCTCTTCATACAGGTAAAAGAATAACCAAGACACTGACCATGTGAGTCAGCTCTGAAACACTGAAAAGGTCTCAGGAACTACAGTTGTATACTCAACTAGAAATAAAAAGAAGTTGTATACTCAAATATAAATAAAAAGGTACAAAGAAAACCACAGTGTGTATAAAAAGGCAAAGGTTTACTATATGGGAAGAACAGGAACTAGTATTAAGTGTGAGCAAACTCTACTTAATAGAGACACCAATTCATGAGTCAAGAGGAAGGTCCCTGAAATCCTTAACTTCATTAAAAGGTAGTGACCTAATTACTCATGTCACTCACCTTAACTAAGGAGAGTAAAACAAATTCCAGTGGTAAAAGGCATTCTTCAATAAGATGCATTTACCAAAGTCTATATTCAGAAGATGTAAAATAGGGTCCCCATCAACATTGATTAAACTACAGAAATTGTTTCAAAGGCATGAGAAAACTACTTTCCACTAGAGCTTAAAGGTGAGAAAATGAGTCACTCACAGGATCCTAAAAGCATAATTTAAATAAAGGATCTATCTTTATGCATCAAACTACAGATCTCCTCCATATTGTTGGTTCATAGTTTCTAGCTTAACTGGTGCCTATTCTGTACTTGACACTGTTGTAGATGTTAGACTCAGCTATGACAAAAGGGGCAGGAATTGTTTTTGTACTCCTATATTAGAGTTAGTGTTGCTATGGTGAAATACCATTACCAAAGGCAATATGGGGGAAGAAAGGATTTATTTGGCTTCTAGATCCTGAGTCACAATCCACTGTATAGAGCCAAGGCAAGAACTCAAAGGAGACATGAACCAGCAAGCACAAGCTAATGCAGACAATGAAGGAGTGGAGAATACCAGCTTGCTCCATCTACTTTCTTACTGAAACCAGGACCAGCCTAAGGGAGGCACCCACAAAGGATAGGGGCTATAGGCAATACTACTGGAAAAAGAGTTTCCTATGCAGTACTAGGAAAGTTTTCTATGCAGTGGTTCGTGAAAACCAGTATCTCCAATGGGATCATTTGGATGAAATAGAGAAAAGACGACATTTATGGAATAGTTTTAATCTGTAGATTGTGCAAATCAAAAGCAGAGGGTCACTAGGAAAGTGAAAAGGGATAGAGAGGATCATAAAGTCTAGGAGAATGGAAGTATGATGAATGTGTCAAAATGTAACAAAAACCTGTCCTACAGAAGGACAGAGTGACATAACTGTCAAACACCTACCTTCTCCGTTATACCATGCTCAATCAGAAAGCAGAGCATACAATTCAAACGGACTCAAAAGTAGTCAAATTCATGATACACAGGAAATACTGCTCTTTAATCTTTTAAGCATTCCTACATAAGGACATGTATCTTTAATTGTTACAGAAAAGATTCAATTCTAAAGTTTCAAAAGCAAATACTATAAGCTTACTTGATTATTCTTTCCCCAATTGTGAAAAAGATCTTCTTTCATGAACAAAGGTGTCTTTAACAACACAATTACTACCTGGAGGGCTCAGTGGAGAGCCAAAGTCCCATTCTTGGAGTAACTACAATGGATTTGTTCTAGTGCAGCTACAGCAGGACATACCACAAGGAAGTGAGGCAAATTGAACTTACACTAGCAAGACAACGACCACTACTGTCATGAGCTACAAGCTAAAGGCATTACCAGACACAACAAAATAAATATAATAAACCAGCCAACTCAAAATTACTTAATACAAAGGATGACATCCACCAAGAACAAGGCAAAGAATAAACGGAAATTATTAGAATTAGATAGAGATTAAAAGGACAGAGGGACTGAGCCAACTGCTTACGCAAAGAGGTTCCTGACCTTGAATGTGATGGAATGTTTCTCCAAATACAGATAGATACATACCACCTAAATTCCGTTGGGTACACAATTTACTACAATCTCTCACTCAGCTCAGCACACAATATGAGAAAAAATAAATAACTTATGCATATTTAACCTTTGTCTTTGTCTGAACCTTTCTGCACAAATATGCTTAAGCACAAAATTCAAGGTACATTAACACAATGGATGGTACACAGCCATCCACAAGGCATGTCCAATTTTTCAAAGGTCACAAGAGCAGAGATAACTATGCTGAAGGAATTTAGAAAACAGACTAATGAGAGGGAAAGTGAGCTGTCTTTACAAAGGTCAGCTCGGAGTCAACATGTTCTTTCTTGATATAAGTAGATGTTTTGGTAAACAGACCTGGGGCTAGACCACACTGTGAAAAGAACATGCTCCAGGAGCTCAAACCAGACTGAAAACAAGTACCGGAAAATAATCAAATGAGAATTCAATCAGATCTGTGACTATTCACTAGCTAGGTCTGGAAGACACAGTTTCAACTGTCGTTCATCTTCTCTACCCTACAGCAGAAACCAACTGTCTCTCTGTGCACAATCAAATTTCACATTTATCAAGTTAAGATGAGTAAATGATGCTTATAGATAAAGAAGCTACCTCCAGAATATAAAAAGCTTTAAAGATTTGTTAAATACTACATATGCATTAATTCAGAAACTAAATAGACTATGTAATGTAGATAAACCCCAAAACAGTAATGTGAATCAAAGTAAAGCTCTCTAATCTTATTTATACTCCCAATTGAATGTTCAATAAATGATAGATATGGTTAGAGAACAAGCCAAAACTTGAAAAATGCACATGCCCTACCCACAAATTCAGAAAAATGAATTGCAATACTCAGGGCTAGAATTTGCATGAACAGAAAGATGAAACACAAACTTACACTTTAGAAACATTTACTCCCCTTGAGACATCATTAATTTCTGCCAGGTTCTCCAGTGCATTTTGTAGAAACTACTAGTAATATATTTTTATATCAAGTGGTGGAGAGCTGTAAATAATGGTACATATGCCTCTTAAGGGTAGGACTACATATGCTTCACTTTCTGCAGGTCTGATGAATTCTACGATCTGAGTTATTTTAGAAAAGAACAAGTAAGTAGTCCACAAGAAGACACAATGTCAACCGGTTTTCAGTATAAGTTCATGCATTCAATTTTTATAATGACAGAGGCAGTTAAATAAAAGGAGCTAAGCATGTTTTAAGTGAGGAAGCTCAGAAACTAAAGCTACAGATTCACAACAATGAGTCAAAGACACTAACTCTGCATCCCTCAGAAATGTTTCCAATCTCTCCCCTTACCCAGACCAAACAATTCTTCCCTCATAATTCAGAAACTTGGAACAGTATGTCTGTTTGTTTGGTTTTTTTTTTTTTTTATTGAGTAACTAATGTAGAGGAAGTTGACTTGTACCACATAAGCCTAAGTAGTGAGGTCTTCATTCTATTTGAATTGACTCTAGAGTACAATAAATACATTAAAGAACTCTAAAAATATTGAGAATGAAGGCAAAGGAAGGGAAAAGGTGGCATTGCTTGGATCAGTAGTTTGTTTTCTATTACAAGACAATTCCCGGGAGGCATTCTCAATTCTGCATAATTTACAGTAGAGGCACTGGCATGCTTTATTCTATACAACTCTTACCTCAAAGTGCCTTAGAGAGCAGAGACAATGTCTTCTCCCAGGTCAAAGGACAAGTAAGGCCCTGAGATTCAGTGTCCCCTTTTGTCAATGCTTACAGCTAGCTCATGTGAAAAGACTACAGTTCTATAATCTCAATGGCCCTCTCTTAGAGCTAAACCTGCCATCATCACCAAAACGTTTCTCCCATTTGTAAAAGGGAACTCCTTCAAATCTCATTTAAAGCAAGTTCCCACACCTTAGATCCCTACCATACACCACACCACACATGTGTGCTTGAGATGGGTAATCACATAGACAACAATTATACACTGGACTGTCTTCATAGATGCTCCAGGAACTGGCATTGGAAGGTCCTTACACAGTGGTATCTCCGTACAACCCTTTTCATTTAAGGCCCCAATGAGAGGTCTTAAGGACAATGAAACTTTGTAAGTACCAGGATACATTCACAACTAAATATACTAGGTGGGAAGCAAACATTAATTGAATGGCACATTATATGTAATCATAAGAGATACTGAAATATTTATGGAGGCCTCAGGAAACTCTGGAAAAAGTCTGGCTACCTTAGCTATACTGAGAAGCTTCCTAGAAGGAAAAGTGATTCACCGAGTATATCACATAATCCTTACTATAGACAACAAACAGCCAATTGAAGCTGAAGTGGTCAGTGACATTAACCACGGACAACATTCTGGTCAGCTTCAACTCTGTCCCGGAATAATATGAAGACTGTATGAAATTTGTTTCCTCAAACACCGTCTGCAAATGGATATATAGAGAGAGCTCATGCCATGCAATCTGTTATGAAGTCTATTGTGGGCTGAGGAGACGATTCAATGAATAAAGCCCTTCCCATACAAGCATAAAGGCTAGAGGTCAGATGCCCAGCATCTAGCACCTTACAATCCCAGCTCTAAGGAGACAGAGATAAGGAACCCCTGAGTAACCTGGCCAGCAGACTAGAGGGAATGAATAACCTAGAAAGGCCCTACCTTAACAAAGAGGAGAGTGTTAGATTTTGGATGTAGAATATAGATACCAAGGGCAGGAAAGAAAACAGTGTCTAATCTCCATCAATGCAGTTTATCAGAGCACAGAGAGTGAGGGGCACTGTCTTTCCTACAGGCATTGAGGGGCTGTGGGGAGGGAGGGGAATATTTGTAATTCACATAGAGGCTTGGAAATTGGAAAGTTGATCAACTGTGGAGGGCTAGGTTAGAGTCTGGGTCTCTTCTTCCTGGAACTGTTTACTTGAGTAAGAAAGGCTATCTGATGAAACAGGTTGCCTCAGCAACAGTCCTCTTTGGATTGCAGCCTAATGACAAAGATTGAGCAAGCTCGGCTGTAATTTCATAGGAATCAAATCTTCACAACCAAGGTACTCTATCTACTAGAAAGAGATTAAGAAAGATACTATATCAAACTTCAGGTGTCCACAAGTATGTACACATACAGAAATAAAGACCCCCTCAAAAAAATCTGCCTATAAATACTCATAATACATGTATAGAAGAAAAAGAAGCACCTTTCTAACTTTTACTGGGAGATTTTATCAGAGAAAGGCACCCATTAAACAGCCAAACGAATTCTTAAAATTCCCAGACACAGGTTCAGAATGAAGGGGTCATCGGGCACATCCCTGGGGTAGAGAGGGGAGTTGCAGCTCTCAACACAGTCTAGAGAACATATCCACAGAAGAAAAGTCAAATATCTACCAAAATAAAAAAATAAAAAAAAATATTGAGTCTCCCTTTGGATCCCTTCCTAAAAACCATTCAGTCCTGATTGACCAAAAAAAAAAAAAGCCTCTCCAGGCTTGAATAATCCTTCTGATGCCCCAGAAGAGGACAGATTTGGTTAAAGATAACAAAGATCCACGTACCAGGGCAAGAACAAGGAAAAGGAGAAACTGCAGCGTGAATTAGAGACTACTTACTCTACACTGATCCCAGATGTTGTCAAACAAAGATGGAGCCAACATGACTGGACATTACTGTGACAAGCACATTGGTTTTTCCAAGGGAGGTATAGCAGGTGTGCCTGGCGAAGCATCCCCAGGACCAGTTTAGAGCATCAGAACTATCCTTTCTACAGGGACATTGCGGTGACCTGACATTTCTCCTCTGTATTACATTCAGCGGTATATTACTCACATAAACTCCCCGGGCATTCTAGAAATCCTATAAAGCACTCAGGATCATTTTCTGCATAAATGGTCCAAAATGGATTAGGCTGTTTGCAGCTGAAAGGCTCTTTCTGCTATATTTGAAAGAGAAACTATTCTACATTTATTTCAACCCTAATGTTTTTACTTTTAATCTATTTCCTAAAAATAAAACTAAGTCCTGAAAGATAATCGTTAAATCATCCTAAGCTTACAGTTATAGTTTCCTTCCTATATCAATAGGAGAAAAACATGCTTCATTCTATCATAATCACAATCAGAGGAATTATTATCAGAATAAAAAATCTAAAATTTCCCTTTAAGACAGATATTGTCAGAAATACGCCTATCAATAAAAGATCCTCATTATTCTTTATTAAGTCCCATTTTCTCCAATTTAGAAGTAAACAATTGGTTGCTACTTTATTTAGTAACAAAAAAGTTTCATTTTTAATTTGGTGATTGCTAATATCTGCCACACTAGTACATTTAATAAATGCAAATTGCACAGCTAATAGAATAAAGTGGGCACTTAGAACAACAGCTTTATGGGCAGACATAGCTGGATCACTCTAAGATGTGCCTCATCTGTGAAAGACTCAGAAGTAAGCCAGAGACAAGTGTTTTATATTATATTACTATATATGTATATTGTATTACTATAATATGGGTGATTAGAAAGAGCATACCCAGGAATATCCCCCCCAAATGTACAGTTGCTTTATCTTTTTATATGCGGATGTGGGTGGTTAACTGTTTTTCTGGAAGGTGATACTTCTTAGTCTTAAGCTTGCCAATTGTTAGGTACCTTATACCTTACGTTTAATAACCAGAAAACTCCATTATGATATGAAATACTAACCAGAAGCCTCCATCATGAAGCAAAATCCTTTGCCAGGCACAGTGGAACACACCCTTAATCCCAGCACTCGAGGGAGAAGCAGGCAGACATAAGGCCAGAATAGTCTACAGAGAAATACATAACAGACAGAGATGGATGGATGGACGGACGGATGGACAGACGGATGGGTGGGTGGGTGGATGGATGGGTGAGTGGGTGGATGGATGGATGGATGGATGGATGGATGGATAGATGGATGGGTGGGTAGAGAGGGAGGGAGGGAAGGAGAGAGAGGGAGAGAAGGGAGAAAGAGAGAGAAGGAGAGAGGGAGAAGGGAGGGGCAAAAGGAGGGGGAGAGGGGGTGCACAAAAACCTGGGCTATAGGGAGATGGCAAAGTGGATGAAGCCTTTACTGAGCAAGCGTAAGGGTCTGAGTTCAGAGTTCCAGAACCCACATGCAGATGGACACAGCAGCACATCTATCTCTAACCCCAATGTTTCTACAAAAGTTGGGAAGGAGAGACAGACGACTCCCTAGAAACTCATAACCCATCTAGCCTGTCATAGCTGTGAACAGCAAGAAATCCCTTCTCAAACAAGGGGGAAAGCAAGGACAGGACTGATACCTAAAGATATTCCCTGACAGCCACAGATGTGCTATGATCCAGTCAGGCTTGTGCAATTCAATAAGCCAGCCCTGTGAGAGAAGATTGGTGTCTGAGTCATTTGTGCATTTGAGTCATCTGCTTCCTGGATCCCAAGGACAAAGAGATACAAAAAGAATTACAGAAGAGATAAGAAGAGAGTGAACAGAAAAGGTAGGAAAGGAGGTAGAAGAGAAGAGGCAAAAGAAAGCAAAATAATAAGAGGAAAGGCAAGGGGTCAGTAATGAAAACAAGCAACCCAGGTCAGTCCGGGATGCTGGTGAGACCCAACTTCTTATCCACCTCAGCAAGACAAGGGGCTGATCCTTTACCTGATCTTCAGTCCTGCACACTGACAAAAGGAATGAAGCCAGCACCCAAGTTTCAAGGGGGCCACGCATAGCGTGTCATGTGACATAACAGAAAACATTCATTAATTTCATAGTTCAAAATCATCTGATTTTCCTGGAAATATCATGTATAAAATTTAATTTTAACAGGACGCTTTGAAGATCCTGCTTCTCTACACCTTTCACACTTAGGAACTAATCAACGTGCATAGATGTGTCTTTTTTAAAAGCACCTATAATATTTTACATATATGTAGTGTGAATCAGATGTCCTTCATATCGTTCAGCATATTAGTATGTGAACAGTGCAGTAAGTTGGATCATTCAAGGGTCCTTTTAAATTTCTGAAAAAAAAAAAATCACAGCTTCTTTTTAAAGTTTAAAGCCAGCCTTGGAAGCACAGTTACAATGCCAGTACTCCGGAAGTGGAGGCAGGAGAATTGCCATGTTCTAGGTCCATGAGGGCTACATACAAAATTGATCTTAACAATATCTTTTAAAACATAATTAAATAAGTATTATTGTGCTTGCTACAACTGTGAAGAGGTAAACACTTTCAAGAATGATCTGCTATCTTGAGCCTCACTACTACAAATACTCCCAATATCAGTTATAAAATCTGCAATGACAAGTCCTAATTCATGTAACATAAAAAATGCCTTAAATTAAAAATAATTACTAAACAGTCACAGGACTATGGTGAGATATGGTTTGTAGAAAATTCTGTAGTTTATAGTTGGAAAGTCAACCTAAGGAAGGAATCCTGGATATGCTCCAATATATCTATAAGATGCTCTGAGAACACATACTAGGATCCTATACATTCATTCATTATATAGACGACACAAAAGGACATTTGCAGTTATATGATGTTTACAGAAAATTCAATCACAAGACAGTTGCAAGCAAGACACATGATATGTCACTCAGAACTAGGCTTTCAAACGGGAAACCTACCTGCAGTTGCACTGAATTATGCCGGAGGCCTTCCACAATGGAAAAAAATCTGTCAATTTTTCTTTCTTCTCCAGCTGAAGTCAAGGCCTCTAACACTTCTTCAAGGCTATCAGAAATTTAGAGTGTATTAATTGAATTGCAACAGTCAAATAACAAAAACAGCAAAATACAAGCAGGTTATCCTGTTAGTTAATTCAATGTGCCCTGGCAACAGTGGCATTTAGAAGTAGCTTAATGAGGTCATGTCATTACTGTAGGAGCGTGAGTGTGGACCAACTGTACAGAGCGGTGGATGCACTGTGCATTTCCAATCACATTCATCCCCACACTTCCCTTGCCTCACGACTCCTCGCCTCAGGTTTTCAGCCTCTTCCCTAAGTTCACAGTCTTCTATTTTTACATTAGCGCCTCTCCGCCAAAAGTATCTGCTAGAGGCAAAGCACCTTATCCTTCTGTCTGGAGTAAGGCAATACTGTAAGGATGTATTTTGATTTATATTTTCCTGGCAATACCTTGTAAAGGTATTATAGATCAAGCATCTATAACTTACCGCAGAGAAAGAACTATTTGAACAATTGTACCAATATAAACTCATACTGGATTTTTATTTTACTGTTTTATTGATTTAAAAACTGAGCAATTTGATATTATGTTTCAATGCATGTTGGAGTCACGTAATATTAACTCAGGAAAAGAATATCTACCTCCCACATATTATCTACCTCCCACATATGTCATTGTCATTCTCTCATGACAAAAGCATGTAAAATTCCTACCTTTTTAAAAACACACATTATCATTTTGGGGAATGTCCTGTATTTTAATATATGTAATTGTATGAAATGGGTGTGTCAGTATTCGATATAAATAAGAAATTAAGGCAGAAAAGGACTGAACAACTTGTTCAGTGTAACATCTACTTCTCTGCAATGGTGATGCATGGATCTAAACTCTGGCAGCCTTTGAAGCAATCTCTAAAAGGCTCTCGGCCAATATATATAATAGCCCTTAAATAATAAAACTGTGACAGTTAAAAGCAACGAGTAATAAAATACAATAAATTATTAAATGTAGAATACAATATTTGTAGAAAAGAACATTTTCCCTCTTTAAAAAAATAAAAATTCATCCTCTGTGGATGAAAATATGCAGCCCTAAACATTATTTTAATCACTATCACAATCATTCCAATTCAAAAAACAATAATAATAAGAAAGGCTGAGACTAGACTCAGTGGTAGCACACTTGCTTAGTACATCTGGAGCCCTGAGTCTCATTCCCAGCACTGCAAGTAGGAGTTGAACAAAATATGCTGCTGCTGCTGATAATGATGATGGTGGTGGTGAAGTTGGTGATGGAGGAGGAGAAGGGGGGGGGCGGAGTTGAAGAAGGGAGAAGAAAATGGAAAAAGAAAGTGAGAAAGGGAGAATGGACGACAAAGGAAAAGCAAAGGAGAAGGAGATAAAGTCTAAGAGGAAGAGGAGCAACAGAGAGAAAGAAAAGAATAAGGAGGGTAGAATAGGAAGGAAGAAGTGAAAGGAACTGATAACAAAGACTATAAAAGGGGAGACAGGAAGGAGTGTTCAGGACAATCCACTGATAGAAATGCCAACTCTTAGATTTGAATGCCGAAGTCTAAACAACCTTGTAGATGGGAAAAGTAAGGACATTAGATGCTGGGCTTTTTCCATGCCTGGGCCCACAGTCCCATTAGCTAAGTGACTGCCATAGGCACACGTGCACATGGAGGCCGTTTCAGAGTGGTGTCTAACTGCCAACTCCAGCCACGCTGAGGCAGGTAGTTCAGCGGGGCTGCCCTGGCAGGATGGCACCAAGGCTGACTCTCACGTGAACACGGAAGTTCCATCAAATACACTCAGCTTAAATCACATGGTAACCGTGATCAGGAGCCCTGTGGGTTGCATGCGGAGAGAGGCACAGCTCCTACTGTCGGAGAGGAGCTCATCTCCCAGGAAGAACATCCCAGCAGCTCTGACCCACAGATGGCTATGATTGCTGTGCTTCTGCACATTGCTGGCTCAGCAGCCCAGCTCTTCTTCTATTTCAGCATAAAGCTAAGACCCAGTAACCTAGAAATACACTGGACGCTGCTGCCCCTTGATGAGCTCTCCTTTTTCTGGACTTTACCTTCTCTTTAAATGGCGTATTGACAGCAGGCTCAAGCCTAGACCTTTGGAAATAATAGAGTCAGTCAGGACTGCTTCAATTCTCTGTAAGCACTGACTTGGTTTTAAAGGCTTACTTATGAATTAGAAACATAATCTTGCTTAAGGAGAGGGTTGTATATCTTATCATTAGGATATACATTGAATACTTGATTAGTTGCAACCATAATAAGGGTAACCAAGTGCTAGAAGCTATAATGAGTTTTTAGTACTATTCCACATTCCACTTTGTCACATGTCTTACATATAAATTTTCAAAAAGTGATGTACTTGATTGTAGAGAAGGTCAGCATGACTCACAACCTCAATTAATTGTATTTTAAAAAATTAGGTAATAAAAGAACCCACATATTTATTTTCATCTCTGCTTAGAATTTTTATTAGGGTTGAGCATAAAGCAGCTTATAGTATGAGGAAATCAGTTATTCATTGAATTGTTTTAGTCCCCTAACTAATAGTTTGATTAACAAAATGACTGGATAAATATTACAATTAAGCAGATAAGAAGCTGAACTCCCAGAAAGAAGTCGTAATGTAAACTTCAGTACAGCAACAGTGCAGAGGCCGCAGTGGAACTTACATGCTCTCCTCCCCGACAATGCACACTGCAGAAAGAAGCTTCACCACATCTGCCATCATACTGGGTTGCTTGGGATCCATGGCTTTCGCCAACAAGGAAAGACTCCTCTCGTCACTCATAATTCTTTCTAAGCCATACTGCAACATTCAAAAATAAGGTAAAGGTGAGGAAGAATTCCAAAGACAGGGCACATACTTTTAAAATTGCATTTGCATCTAAAAAAGACAAAGCATGAAGATCTTAAAAGTCCGTAAAAGTTTCCCAGGTCTTTGCTTTATGGTAAGAGCTATGAGAATCTCCAAATTGCAAAGAACCTGTAGAGAAATGAGGAATTCTCAAGCGACATGCAAAATAAACGGGGAAATATTAAACAGCCACTGGGGACAGGAGGTCTGTGCTCTGAGAAAGTTGGTAAAGGAGCTATGAGCAAACACACAGATCAGCACTGTCCAAGAGAAAGGAAAGATTGAAAAAGGCATGAAGAACTATGTGTCGTCTTCATGAAATAAATTAAGCAATTTTAGATATAGCTAACACAGTAAAGAATTATTATTCTAGCACATAAACAATGTACATTTTCGGGAAGATTAAAATTTAGTTGGATTTTATAATTATACCCATCTGAACTCAGACTAGACACACTTAAACTGTTCAAAAACCCAGTGGCTGCCACAGAACAGTACAGGTCTAGATGGGAATGTGGTTTATAAATAGACAAAGTTAAAGGACAAATTGGAAAAAAAAATGGGTAGAAACCGCCATAGTAGAACTATGTATCATCAGGAACTCAATGCCATTGTAAATAAATACATACAGAACAGAGGATAAAGTTTTATTTGCCATTGCCACAATATGGCATCCAATTAGAAGATAAGGAGTTAGACTAAATGCATATTATTTTAAGGATGTTTGTGTTTTTCACATAACAAAAATCTACATCAGCATTAAAATGCATACAATAGAAGACAAAAATTAATACTTCTGTATTCTAAGGATCCTTCTACTTAGTATGATTCTTGTGGATCAAGTCACTACTGCAAATGAACACTGTAAACTTAATCCCAATTATATACCTATCAAATACAGCTGAAAATTAGCCATAAGTTTAAATACAAAAAGCAAAACTATAACAAGCTTAAACCAAACTTCCTTTTTATAAAATCCTATTTATAACTTTATTATCTCTTATATAAGCATTTATGTAGGAAGAGAAAAGGAAAACGTGACACTGTGCAGAACTACTCCACTTGCTGGAGAACACTAAGGTGCCCGCTGATGACACAGGTGCAGCCAAAGGAGCCAACGCCACAGAAATGGCAGTGGGAAAAGTTCTCTTTCTCCTTACTAAAGGGAAAGAGCTTACCAACAATTAAACTGCTCAGGAAAGGCTTGCTTTTCGAACGATCTGAGCTGTTTCATAACTACAAGCTGAGCCTTTTAAAGGCTGACACACAGACGCCTCCACTATGCCTTGGTGGTATTACAGAAAGCTATGAGTAGTATACAAAGCACCATTAGACCTGACCTTGATAGTCACAGATTACCAAGGACCAAAGGCAGGCTTTGTCCTAACGAACCTGTGGGCAGAGTAAAGCTTGTCTCTGGTGCCTGCCTTCCAGATTCTGAACAAGATGGCTTCCCCGGACTCAAGACAATCTGCACTGTGCTGGGGCACACTTTCTGTCTTCGCTAGCCCACCTTCTGGTTTGAACTACTGGGGAGCAAGGCTGGAATATGAACACTCTGACTTTGTGCTTTGATTACCACCCTGTGACAACAAAGGCATGCGCTCTAATTTTCTCAATGTAAAAAAAAAAAAAAAAAAAAAAAAAAAAGAATAGAATGAGACCAGATTAGCCTTATCAATATCTACTACTGAACAGAAAACTGCTATATACTTCAATAAAATTATGTATGCAAAGACTTAGAAAAAAGAAACTGTGAGAAATAGTTCACTTACCAGTGCTAACATCAAAGTGCTTTAATGAAGGATTTTACAAGTGAGAATGCTATCATCAATTTACGAAGGTCTAAAAAAGTATCTTTCCTGAATGCCAAGGACCCACTTGGGGTAATATAATTGGCCTGTTCTACACCCACGACCAAGGCCAGGTTCTATTTGTATTCCAGAGGAGTCCTATTGTTACCTAACAGAATTCCAGGCAGCTGAAGATGAGAAGTTTAAGTAAGGGAAAATAAACACTCTCATCCCTGAACAGACACCCACCATCAATTCTACATGACTATGGAGGATAGCAGTGGTCACTGGTAAGTGTATCCCCACAGCAGAGAGAATGTGAGTGACAGGGAAGACTAACCACCAGAGTCCCTTGCTAATGGGCACACGATTCAAATTCCAGACCCCTGGAGAAAAGGAAGTCTTTCTTATTGCCTCAGTATTTTTAAAAATATTCCTCTTAAAAAAGATTTGAGCCACATTTAATGTGATAAAAGAAATTCATTTCCATAGGATGTCACAGTTGCACATATCAGTGACATACTTAATTGTTGATAACAAATAACTTAATGACTGTATTTCCAGCAAAGACTTCACAGAGATACTTGGCAAAGTACGCACATGTATACCTGAGTCAGTGAAGTGTAGATCTAACTGCAGCCTCGGGCTATCAATGTGACAAACAACTGCACATGAGAATCTGGACATTAAAATAGTAATTCAAGTATCAGCAACCGAAGTTTGTGCCCTTGTTAGCCTAAGTGCCACTATCAAATTCAAATGCTCTACATTAACAAACTCTAGGGGTTGGGGATTTAGCTCAGTGGTAGAGCACTTGCCTAGCAAGCACAAGGCCCTGGGCTCAGTCCCCAGCTCCGGAAAAAATAAAAAACAAACTCTAAGAAGTAACATCTACTATGATATAACAGACTGGGATAGAATAGATGTGTTACCCTCAAAATCTGACGAAAATCAAGTAGGGATGTTATCTTGTTACATATTAATTCATTTAAACACTGGTCTTCTCAAATTCAATTTTAGTCACATAGAGGGTTTGGGGTTGAATAAGGCACACCTGCATTTCCTCTCCTATGTCAGCAGCAAAACTTCCCTTCAATGTCCTTGCTTTAAAAGCAGCTCATGCATTCTGGGAAGGATTTTCAAATCCTCACTCTAAGACAGAGTTACCTTACTCTTCGAGAAGAACATACAAATAACCTACTTCATAAAATAAAGCTTAACTCTCAAAAAAAAAAAAACAAAAACAAAAACAAAAACAAAAACAAAAACAAAACTGGCAGTTGTGGTGTACGCATCAGGCAGTGTGACTGGGAAGTACCAGAGAGTCCCAGAGTGGCCAGGAAGGAAAGATGACTCTGCATGTAAACACACTTGTGCCAAGGACCTGCTTTCAGTCCCCAGAACCCACATGGAAAAAGAAGAGAACCGATCTCCGTGCGCTGTCCTCTGACCTCCACATTTACACTGTGGCCAACGTGACGTGTACAAACACTCTTAAACACAACATAAACAGGCGTTTACAAAACGTAAATAGAAAACCTAACACGATGCTGCCGCATAAAAAAAACTAAAAACACAAACATTTGCTATAATAAAATTAAATAGTAATGATTTCAACATTTGTATATTTAACCGTGAATGTTTATTTTTAAAGAAAAAGGCAAAAAATTGCACATTAGAAAAACGTACCCTTTTCTATATAACAGGCATCAATATCACAACACCCATAGGTAACCTTTCTCATACATAACATGATATCCAACAATAACTGACATAACTGTCATTATTTCACTCATTGTGAGATGAGGGAGATCACACTCAGAGCTAAAGAAACAGCAGGAAACGATGCTAATATTAGCAATCTGCAAAATGGGGGTGGGCTAGGCAGTGAAGGTCTGGAGTATTCTGATTCATTGATCTTGGCTGCACACATGCTACAGACGTGCCACGTTATGCCAACTCAACAATAAACGTATCACTACTCCATTTCTAAATCTTCTCATGCTAGTACATATTAATTATATATTCTTAAAATAAGAATTGCATCTCTGTAATACGTGACAGTAGAACTGGTAACTGTATAGTATACAAAGAATGTGGTCCTGCTGAGGTTTTGAAAATCAAAAGAGGGAGAGCAGCAAAAGAAGCATCAAAGTGGAAAGAACGGGAGAGAAAGTTCACCTCCAGACAAGGGTTCACTCTTCAGGAGTGAGCCTGGTCACTGCCCAGCTTCTCCTAAGATCTGCTGCTCCATCAAACTGGAAGGAAACCTAGTGTCGCCCCATGATCTGCAAATAGAGCCCTCCACAGTGATGCTCCAGTTCACGTGAGGCTCTGTGCTGACCAACTTGAGCTTTCTCTGCTTACCTGAGTGTTCATCAGGGCTCTCAGACACTGGATAACTTTATGCTGAGTCTTCTTCACCACTTTTTCTTGGCTGCATTAAGATAAAAGACAACAATATTGGATTAAAGTTGGACATACAAGGAGAGCTTAATTAAAAATTATTAGCAATACTCACATTTGCCCATTAATTAGTTTTTCCAAAATGTCCAGTAATAATCCAAGTCCCTCGTGTCCAAAGTTTTGCACCCAACTGAAAAAACAAAGGTGAGTTGTACGTTAAGTTGGAACTTTGCAAAAATAAGAAATACTATATACCTATAACTAATATTTAAACTTTAGTCATAATCATGACTACAATATATGTATAACACTAGATACAAAACTGTTAATGCCTCAAAAACCCTGATTGTAGGACTTAAGGAACAAGGATGGTATTGACAACAGTGGGCTAACACAGTTCACTATGGCTACTGAAACGTGAGACTCCCCATGCCTCATGTCAGTATGTTGGTAACTATAAGTCCTCCACAGAAACACAATAATTTGTACCAAAAACCTGGAAAAACTATCGAAGAGAGCTTCACTCAATCCATCAGCACACTAGGTGAGCCACAGTCTGGTCTACAGCAAAGGGCAAACACAGGGCAGGGAAGGGACAACTACAGAAAGAGGCCATGGACTGAGGGGAAGCAAAGGATAAGGAGCAAAAAAGCACAAGAGGGGACATGTTAGAACTGCCCACGCTACAGGAACGCAGCACTCTAACTGTTAAAACATCCTAAGTTTCAAATTTCAATTTCTTTACAAATTAGAGGAGAAATTACCCATGAATCAGTGCAGTAATCGTGACGTGTAAGGAACTAGGACATTATTGAGGTACACATTATTATTGCTGCTGTAGGACATGATTGTTAACAACCGATCGTGTTGAATACAGAAAATTCACTTTGAAGCAACTACCACAAGTAGTGATGTGGAAACCCAGTCCACAAGAAACAGAATGGTAACTGTGTCTCGAAAAAAGGAAAAAAAGTAGGGGATTCCTGAGTACATTTCCTGTGTACGTGCCGTTTTTATGTCCTGCTTTCCATGTGTACAGTGTATGAAAAGTAAAAATAAAGTTTTCATGGAACAAGCAAAAGTAAGAGCATAAAAACAAACCTAAGTCACATCCCAGAAGACACTGCAACTTTCTCAATTATGATACAAAGTAACTTCTCTACTGAAAACAAGCAGGCACAAGAGTGATCCCAACCAGAACGATAACCGCCTGAATAATTGTATAAAGCCCACAAGTAATTAACCCCCACAGTCAAGAAATGGTCTGCAAGGCAATTCTAAGCATACCCTGGGGCAAGTCTTTCCCATAAATGCTGTTGGGAACCCTTGACATCCATATGCAGAATAAAGCCAGATATTTATCTCTAGTTACAAAAGTTGACTATAAATTGATAAAAGATTTACAGTATAAGAGCTGTAACGATAAAGCTACTGGGTTACATAAAATGAGTTCCAGACACTGGAATAGCAAGAACTTTTTTGGGACAGGTTCCCAGGGGTACAGGGAACAAAAGTAGAAGTAACCAAACATGATTGCATCAAACCAAAGGCATCTGCACCACTGCTCACGAGGCGGCAGAGAGCAAAGACAGTCAATGCCTGGGAAAGCATTAACAAAGACGACATCTCACAGGAGATGAATACTCACAAAAGGGAAAGGATTCCTGAAACTCATCTGCAAAAGTAATAACCTAATTAAAGAGTAGGAAAGCAACCTATATGATACTTCTTAAAATAGAACACAGAAATAGCCAACAATTAAAGAAAACATGATCAGCACGGCCAACAGCCAAGAAAAGAACAAGGCAAAGCCGGAGTAAGCTATAGTACCATTCCATAAAGTAAGGACGAAGACACAAGGAAGACCGTCTCTCAAGGATAAAGGAAAGGTTTATACACAGCTGCTAGGAATATAAATTAGTACAGCCACTACAGGAAACAGGGAGAGGTCTCTTCACTATTCAATAAACTACAATATGAACAATCAATTAGGAAGAATTAATTGTGCCATTAAAAGGACCGAAGAAGCTGAAGGGGATGGCAACTCCATAAGAAAACCAGCACTCTCAACTAACCCAGACCAATGGAGCATTGGAACATATACTGGCTAGTCCACGGCCCCCAGCACATATAAAGCATAGGACTGCCTTGTCTGGCCTTAGTGGGAGAAGGCATGCCTAACACTGGAGAGACTGGAGGCCCCAGGGAAGCCTGGGGCCGGGGCAGGGTGAGGAGCACCCTCAAGGAAGTCAAGAGGTTGGAGGAATGGGATGAGGAACTGTGCGAGGGAAGACCAGGAGGAGGGAATGGATGGAATGTAAATAAGTAAAATAATTTAATTAAAAAAAAAAACTCTATCCAAAGGAAATACACAAACCATTAATCGGACATTTAAAAAGAAGAGTGAAATCTTGGTATCTGCAACCACTTGGGTAGACCTGGAAATCCTTATATTAAGTGAAATGGACCAGGCACAGAATGGTATGCACTGTGGCATCTCCCCAGTGAGTAGAATCTAGAAAGGCTGATCACATTCAACCCCAGACACTAGCAGTAGATATCAGAGCACAATAGGGGAGGCATGGATGCTTTGCTATAGGCATTGACAGAGAGAAACAGAGTTTCTGGTGTGTCAAGGGGGATTGCAGCCAACAGCTCTGTGCATCTCTAAAGTCAGAAGAAAGAGTTTTAAATATGGGCTTGGAGAAATGATAAATGTTTAAGAGGACAGATGTTTAACCTAAATATCACACTGTAGCTAGGTATTAAAAGCATACACAATACACCCTGTTACATGTATAATTTTCCTATATCTGTTTTAAAACTTAGACCTGGCATATTGTTAAAATTCATCTTCTACATTTAACACTTTGCAGAC
Organism: Rattus norvegicus; assembly: GCF_021556685.1. Taxonomy (NCBI): domain Eukaryota; kingdom Metazoa; phylum Chordata; class Mammalia; order Rodentia; family Muridae; genus Rattus; species Rattus norvegicus. Next base: position 68,651,707 of record NC_141548.1, read on the forward strand.
ACAGCATCACCACCTATAATCTTTGAGAATTTGTGACATCACAAAAATATATTTCTAAACGGCACGAAGTAAATGCATTTTGGATTTACACAGGTCAGACTATCGTCCTCATCTCTTCTCTGCCCAGTGAAAGCCATGAAATACCTATTTCAACAATGCCAGGAACCGGAAAGACACTCTCCATCAAAGACTGAAGACCATTATTAGGCCGACATGAGGAGAACAGCTAAGTAGACGCCACTGCTTTCAAACGAAGATGCCACTTCAAAAGGAAAGAGTTCACTTCCACTATCAGCTCCAGACAGATTACCCATGGGCATTTCAAATTTGGCTTTCATGTTTCAAGAAAATAACCTACAGCATCGGCTGAGCTGTTTCCCTTGTTGACATCTTATACTGTATTTATTCTTATTTCACATGCAGTGCAGAAGCTTGAAATCAACATGTAAAGAGTAATTTGTAAGCTTTACTTGACTGGTATTGGGATGTGCGGAGTCTCCGTGCTCATCAGGACCTCTTGTGTTAGTACTTCCCAAGGGCCTTCAATACTTTATTGAAAGTGAATTTTCCCATCTACATATTCAAAAGCATATCCATGGTGTTACATAGATGGTTCGGCCATTAAGAACATTGACTGCTCTTCCAGAGGTCCTAAGTTCAATTTCTAGCAACCATGTGGTGGCTCACGACCATCTGTAATGAGACCCAATGTTACCTTCTGGTGTTGGAAGATAGCTACAGATTCTAAAGCTAATATGAGTGATTTGAAATCATTCATACTGTTTACTCAATCAGTGGCAAATAAAGTTACTATTCACAAAATTACCTTTATCAAACAAAAACAGTTGGTTTGCACTCAATATGCCAATGTGAAGCAGAATGAAACTGAGGAAGCATACAAACTCTTGAAAAGCAGAGTTCTCTGATCTAAGTAATAATAGAACATAACTATGTGAAGTTTATCAGCCCAAACACAACAATTGTAAGTAGAAAAACGGGAACCACAGTTCTTAAATCAACTATTCCTAGATATCCTGGATAAGTCTTTTCTACACTACACAGTGATTAAATTTCTAAGCACTCATACTACATATAAATAACCCATCCATGAAACAAAACTTCCCAAGGTACCAGGAGAAGGAGCAAATCTCAAATCACAATGATATAATCTTTTCATTATGGGAATTTCTCAGCAACAACACGACAAAGTTGAGCCCACGGTTAGAGAACATCATAAGATGGGACGCAATAGTATGTTAGTCTTACAGACTTCTAAAAAAGAAACTCTTGGAGACAGAACTAGTCAGTTTTCTGAGAAACCACCAAATTGATTTCCAAAGTAGCTGTACAAGTTTGCCCTCCCACCAGCAGCGGAGGAAAGTTCTCCTGGGTCTGCATCCTCACCGGCATGGCTCTTGAGTTTCTGATCTTAGCCAACCTGACTGGAATAGATGGTATTCCAGAGTTGCTTTGATTTGCATAAGGGCTTTGAACGAGTCTTTAAGTGTTCCTCAGACACTGCATCCTCTGTTGAGAAGTCTGTTTAGCTCTGTACTCCATTTTCAACTAGGTTACATGGTTTATTGATGTATAACTTCTTGAGTTCTTTATAAATTTTGGATATTAGCCCTCTGTCAGATGTAGGGTTGGTGAAGATCTTTTCCTAATATGTAGACTTCCATTTTGTCCTGTTGACAGTGTCTTAACAAAAGCTTTTCAGTTTCATAAGTTCTCATTTTTCTGTTCAAAAGTTTCCTTCTGTATCAGAGATCAAGGATATTTCTGTCAACTAGAAAAATATCCTGAGTGACATAACCCAGTCCCAAAAGGATATGCATGATATATACTCACTTTTTCTTTTTTTCTTTTTTTTTTTTTTTGTTTAAGTCCTATATAAACTTTACTTTTTTGTGTGTATGTCCCTTTTGGGTTTTTTTTTTTAATTATTATTATTTTTACACTCCAGTCATTATGCCCCTCCCGTTCTATCCTCCAACAGTTCCTCATCCCATTCCTCCTCCCCCACGCCCCTACAAGCACCCTGCCAGGCCTTCCCAATGCCTGGGGCCCCAAGTCTCCAAAGGATTAGGTGCATTTTCTCCCACTGAGGCCAGGCCTGGGGCTTTTGTTTTTGCCTGTGAAACCTCATCTGATGGCCCATAATTCCATCCCAGCAGAGGAAAGGTAGACACCAAACTACATAGCAACTTACAGCCCAGCCAGGTTACGGAGTGAGACTCAACTTCAAAAAGTACAGTTTCCTTTAGGTCATCTGCAATGTTTGTTCTAACAGGTAGCTTCCCTCAGCACACACAAGATCACATTACACCCCAATTCTAACTAGTACCATCAGACAGTATTTAGAGACACAAACAACTACAACTTGTGTTCTAGGAGACAAAATGTGGTACTCAGAATGCAGCTGTGTAGTCTTGACTACAGCTACTTGAAATTTACAGATTTCTACGAAAAGACAAGTTTCTTATCACTCGAGAAAAAAAAAATAAGTGGAAAAACATTACCCACTGATCTACAAATGATCAATCTTCAGGAAACACAAGGAGCGGGCCGTGCTATGGCCGAGTAGCAAAGTACCATCAGACTAACACACTGCCGCTGAGGATGAGTGAGCGACATGTAAACCTCCCTTGTTCTTTTGTACTGGAAATTGCAGAGATCATTTTGACATCTGTACTGTGAGAAAATGCTTTAGTGTAGAAAAGGATGCATGTGGTAGACCCTGATCTGCCTGCCTCCTAAAATTCGGTAACAGCAGATAATCAAATTCTAGAGCACCTTGAGAAAAGCTAAATAACACACGAAGAACTTGCTAGTAGGGGTCTGGGGTTGAACCTTAGCACAGAGACGGGAGGAGAGGGAATGGGATGCCAGTTCTCTAACATTAATAGTCCAAATCACCTTCAAATGGTCAAAAGCACTTTAGGTTGCAAAACCAGTTACTGCTTCCAGGGTCTCAGGATGAAAACAAAAGCAAATGAGATGGTTTCTTCAGACACACCAGAGGAGGACATAAGATCCTGTTACAGATGGTTGTAAGCCACCATGTGCTTGCTGGGAATTGAACTCAGGACCTCTGGAAGAGCTGTCAATGTTTTTAACTACTGAGCCATGAGTCACCAACCAGGCAGCATACATGAGCTGGTCCAAGGCTCCCGACGCATATACAGCAGAGGACTGCCTGTTCTGGTCACAGTGGGAGAAGACTTGCCTAACCCTCCAGAGATTTGAGGCCCAGGTAATAGGGAGGTCTTGAGGGGGCAACGGGGACACCCTCTTGGAGGAAGGGAAGAAGGAATGGGATAAGGAACTGTGAGAGGGGTTATCAGGAGGGGAGCAACAGCTGGACTGTAAAAAAAAATAGTAATTAAAAAATAGAAAAGAAAGCAAATATACTTGTCACCTCAATGAAATCAGTGAACAGTGGGGACAACAGTCAGATTACAGAGTGGTCACACAGAAATCCACAAATACCCTCCCACCATTGGCCTGTTCTGCTTAAGGTTACTACTGCCTCTCTTTCTCATGTGTGTCCTTAGGTAGGAAGGAAAAATCTTCCGAATGAACAGAACTCTAATAGTACTACCAGACCACAAAGATAATCTCTAATGCCAAATGTTTAAGACTAGGACCCATTTCTCATTTTGCTTCAACTTGGTTATAAACTAAGTTTACACAATAAATTATGCAATAAATGGTTGGGCTGAAATGAAGGTGTTTGCTGTTCTTTCAGAATACTCAACTTCGGGTCCCAGAAGCCATACCACATACCAGGCTGCTCACGACTGTCTTTAACTCCAGTCCCAGGGGAATCAAGGAAGTCTAGCCTCCCTGGACAACTGTACTTACATGTACATACCTGCTTTTTTTTTTTTTTAATTAAGAAAAACAACAAATAAAAGTCAAAAATAAATTAAAATTTAAAAGCAGACTATAAATGAAGCAAAACCATAACCAGAAGGGTTATGTGGTAAGAAGTTAAGGTTACTTAGATGGCGATGGAACTTCCTCTTGCTTTACTTTTCCTTGACATATTGAGAAGGCAGCACAAGGAGATAGTGTCTTTGCAGCAATGCTGAGCTGGTCCCAGCCGCCATGCTCCAAACATCAATTCAGCTTTCAGATCGAGTATGCATCCACACTGAACCAAAAATGATGGATCTGGAGTCACTGTCCTAATTCACAGTTTAGGACTTGCCTGACTGCCACTCCAAGGGTGATGTTTCCTTACTATTAAGCTTCAAGTGTTCATTAACAATGGCAGCAGCATTTTTTAGGGGTTCAATATGTGCATGATTCTGCATCAGGTATGAGGAATACAAAAATGAATAAAATATGTTCTTTGCCCTTGAAGCGATCACAGATTAGTGGCTGAAACAAATGCCGGAAAAAATTACTTCCATAAGGTAGTAAGCACTACCACTGTGGTACTATAGGAATGGAAAGACCTCACCATAAGTGATGTCTGACCTAAGCACTGAAGGATAAGTCACAGAACAGAAGGTTCTAATACAGGAGAAAATACACAGAGGCATTACCTGTAAAAGGGGTCCCAGTGATGAGTACCACAGAATGCGCTATCAGAAATGACAAAGATGGGCACTGAGCAGTTGACTGGACAACTGTATACACTAGGGATAACAACAAGCCACCAAACAACTTGACATGTGGGGAGAGTATTGTGTTTCAGAAGATATGGCATGTTTCAGGTAGAGGCTGAGTCCAGTCATCCTTCAGTCAAAAGCATTTGCACTGCACAGCACACTGGAGTTTGCGGCAGTTTCAGGTCCATCTACAGGGAGGAAAGCTTGACCACTGTCTCTGAGGAGTAGGGATGGGATGGAATGGGGAAAGGGGTCCAAGGTTTGCAAATAGCATCTGACTAAACTAAAAAGAACTGCTGGTTGTTCTTTTTCCTTTCTTTTTTTTTTTTTTCTTTCTGACTAAGGTAGGATTCCGAAACCCCCTGGACATGAGTAATGGGCATTTGGAAGATTAAAGGGCCTAGCTAACATGTAACATAGCAGTCACCTCGCCTACTGTCTTTAACCATCTAAACTGAAGGGACTCTTCCAAGAAAAGGAGAAGGGAGCACTGATTCTCCGCCCATCTGACAGACAGTACATTCCTCCTCCCTGTCTAACAAAACTATGAATATACCATAACATGTAGGCAAAGGGGTCAAGGAGAATAAACACAAACCTGATAATTTTTCAATAAAGAGACTCCAGCCTAATCATATGACACTTAGAACTAGAAGATCAAAGTGAAAGATTCAAAACATGAAAACGAATCAATCAACCCTTGTTTGTCCTAAGTGTGGGGTCTCTTAAATTTATCCACTATCTCAGAGCTTTCAGTATAAACATACTGAGCTTTATCCACTAGAATTACAATATTTGAGAAATTATAAATGATCTTGTGTTTTTCCCAAAATCAATAGCTAACCCATAGGAAAAAAAATTGATCTTTATATGTGCATCTTAGATCCTTCATCCCTACTGAAATTACTGATAGAATCTAAGAACACTTAGTAATTTTGAAATTCTCTTTTTAAACCATCTTGCCTTCAGCAAGCAGAGACGTTCATTTTTCCATTTGTCATTAATATGCTTTTCTTTTGCCTCTGTGCTCTGGGTACAACCTACAGTGTGGTGATACAAAATGTAAGAAGGCCCCCATCTCTTAGTCTTACAGGGAAAGATTGTCTCTCGTCACTAAAAGTAATATTAATGTTTTCGGGATTCTCTAGTTTGTAATACTATTTTATGTGGATGGATTATCTTGACATGTATGTCAGTGCATAATGTGCATGCCTAGAACCCATGGAGGTGTAAAGAAGATGTCAAATTCCCTGTCACTGGGAATTCAAATGTTTGTTGGGCAGTATGTGAGTACTCGAAATCAAATGCAGGACCCCTGGAAGAGCAGCCAATGCTCTTAACCACTGAACCATCTCTCCAGCCCCTCATCAGTAGAACTTTTATTTACTATTTAACAGACAAAAGCTAATGAATGTACTATTTTCCTAGAGCTTTCACAAGAAAGCAAGAAAATGTGGGCAGTTTAAAACAACATGTGTACTCGCTTATGCCACATACAGTATACTGGTAGATTATTAAGCGTTGTTTAAGCTTACTAAAAGTGTTGCCTTTTGGGCTAGAGAGATGGCTCAGCACTTAAGAGTACTGCCTGCTCTTCCAGGGGTCCTGAGTTCAATTCCCAACAACCACAAAGTGGCTCACAACCATGGGTAATGGAATGGGATCTGAGGCCCTCTTCTGGTGTGTCTGAAGACAGCTACAGTATACTCTAATAAAAACAGTGTTTAAAGAAAAAGTTGCCTCTTGTAGCAACATTGTCAGTGTCTCTTTTTAGATCTAAGTATTTCTGCTTTAATGATTTATAAAGCCCTTTATTTGGAGACAGGCTGTGCCACATCAACTTTTGTGACCCTGAGGGAATAAACAAGGACCCAAGTGTAAAAATGTCATCATATTCGTAGAATAACTGAATAATAAACCATTTTAACAATTGTCTAAGGATCGGTCAGGGGGAGAGTGATTACCTAGCATGTGAGCTCCACAAAATCTAAAAGAGTTTCAAGTGAAAGAGAGAAGATAGAAGTCCAACCATGGGAAGCTCATCTGTGCAGAGAGAGCTCCATGGAAAACTCCAAGTGGCTGCCGCACCTTCCCCAGTGGGAGTGGTTTTCTGCCGAATGCAGTGAGCACCTGTTCCATAAGGTAACTCTCTATTTTATAATTTGTTCTTTTATTTAGAGGCCTCACCTAAGGGATACACTTCTCTTCCAGGGACTCTATGAGTTGGAACCAGCTGGCTGCCAGAACAGAGCTCCCCTGGTGGCTTCAGCTTGGTTGTGTAAGCCCCCTCTGGTGACATTACCTTCCTGCTGTTACCTTTTCTTTTACTTGAAAGCTTCACTGGAGGGGACTTTCTCTACCAAAGTGCACCTGGATAGATAAAAGGGGCTACACAATCGATTTTTATTGATCCTCTGAACATTCAATTGGATGATGTTTTGCTCTCTCTCAGTTGCTATTTATTATTTTAGCTTGCTGTACACTCATTCAAAAGTCACCCATTCGAAACTAAAATTATGTCTATCATAAACCATTTTCCACACACCCTAAAAAACTTTCCCTTCCAGAGAATATAAGTACAAGAGTAAGATGTCACCCAAAAGATGGCATCTTCTGGAAACTGTTTCTTAATCCCAGAAGTTAGCACTTCTGCTATTCCTCCTCCCTGCTCTCCACACCAGGACTCCATGTCTCTGCTCTAGTGAGAACAGAGTCAAAGTCATGCTCTGTCTTAGTTGAATTCCCAATACTGTGATAAAACATTCTGACCAAAGCAACTTGGAAAAGGAATGGGGTTATTTGGCTGATGCTTTTTGATCATAACCCTTCATTATGGAAAACCAAGACAAGAACTCCAGCAGAAACCTGGAGGCCGAAACTAGAGCAGACACCATAAAGGAATGTAGCTAACTGGCTTGCTCCTATGGCTTACACAGCTTGCTGTTTTACACAAGCCAGGTCAACTGCCCAGAGGCAGCACTGCCCACAGCAGGCTGGGCCCTTCCGACATCACACGTTAATCAAGAGAATGTGCCTCATGCTTGCCTATAAGCCAATCTGATGGAAGCAATTCCTCAACTGACAGTTCCTCTTCCCTGACAACTCCAGCTTCCGTCCAGGTGACACGCTCTGCCATACTTCCAGATAGCTACATCAACTTTTCTAAATAAGTGAGAAGAGACTATATCAACACATATTAAAGTTGTCACTATACCCTCTGTCCAATTTTTTCTCAGATTTTTAACTTATTTTTCTAACCAAAACTGTTAGATTTTGGCCAGTGATTGTACTCTGGAATAATCCATTTGATTATATGACTTTTCTTCTTTGGCTTCAGATACAGTTCAGTAACTAAGAGTCCTTTTTAGATGGAGATTGACCTAGAGTGTATGCAGTATACTTCATATTTACAAGGTTGCATGCTTTTCATCTGGTTTAACTATCTGCTTAACAACTTAATGAAATAAACTAAAATATTTCTTAATGGTCTTCTTCCTTGAAAAGACTTACAGATTTGGTAATAATTCTTCATTAAATGTGTGATACCTTCTCAAGAGAAATCATCTGTACCTGAAGATTGTTGGGGAGACATTTTAATTAGGAATTTCATTGACTCAGTACTTAAAGAACTATCTAAATTTTCTACTTTTTATATTCCATTGCAGGCTAAGTAATGGTCTGATACTTTTTCAAAAAATTAATTTCACCCAATTTATTCAACTTAGGTACTTAAAGCTGTTTGCAATTGTAGTAATCTATTTTGTGTTACTCCATCAAAATGTCTGATGCTTGAGGACCTCATAAAAAGATGGCATATTTAGTTCATAGGAGACAGAAAATCCTATATTGGACAGCCTCGTGTGCTCAGTCTCCGGTAAAAACCACAGCAGACAGCATCACATGGGGCATACCTGATGGGAAAACAACACAGGGAGATGGAAAGCTGAATCATTAGTCCAGCTTGTAAACTAATCATTTCTAACAAACCACTCTTTGTTTCGATGACTGCCTTCACTGCTTCTGTCTTCAACTTAACTTATATTTTCACCTTGATTACTTTCATCCCTTTATTTGCTTTAGCAGGTTTTCTTTTCTTGGCTTGGTTTCCCCTGTTTACTCTTTTGCTGCCCATGGGAAATCATAAGAAAGCATTGATGTTTATTGAGCTTTTCCTCTTTCCTAATCTGTCTGGTGCTATACATTGCCCTCTGAGTACTTCTTTAGCTGTATCATACATTTTGAAACGTCCGATGTATAATAAGTAAAACATTCTATTTCCCTAGAAACTATTTTATGAATAGAAACACTTCTATGAACCATAAATTGTTTATATATGCTGTTTTACAAGTGTATAGTAATCTTTTTAAATGTGTATTATTGAGTTCCAGGTCTTTTGTAGTCTTTTTAAATTGATAAGATTTACTTTATTGCATAGGCTATAGCTTATCTTGATGTATGTTTCATGGCCATATAAGAAGAACTGGTTCTGTTATTCTCTGTTTGACAGCACTTACATATATTTTATATTCTGTCACTTAGAGCTGGTGAGTTCTGCCTATTTGGTAGCTTCAGGACATCCAACGGGAACAATAGCATCAGACCCCGCTGTTTGATATCAGCTACTTGACCAGCACTGCTTGTGGAGAGCTCTCATAACCCAAGACGCTTGGAAGCATGGAAAGTGAATGGGGTGCTTTTACTCTGCAGATTTCCTAGGCATGAATTCTGGCTTCCTGCGTATATTTCTGGTATTCACCTGTACCTCAGTGTGGGTTTAAGCATAGGCACACTTGTGTTATTTCCCAGAGTAGACTGCTCTGGTAAAACTGTCATCATGGAGAAGCTGACCCTGAGCCCTCCTCTCTTGTGACTCTGCTCCTCAAGGTCTGCACTGTCTCAGCACATCGTTCAGAACTGTAGAAGTCTACAGACGGGCCTGGGAATTCTCTGTCACAGGGTGAACAGTGGTTGCTCCAGTTAATGACCTATTGCAAATAGAATGACTTCATCCCTTGTCACATACGACTTTATATCAGTGAGAACAAAGCTAGGCACAGAGTAGTGACGTGACTTGGCTTTTTTTTTTTTTCCCAAGATAACCACTTTTCCCTGTGGATACTGATCCCTTTAACACCCTCCCCCCAAATGTGCACTATATTATTCTGAGGACTTTTAACTAGCAACAAGCAGAAGAAAGCTAGCACCTCTCCACCTTTACCTTTAACTCTCCCCAACAATCCCTTTTTTCTACACCCTGTAACTACACAGGGATCTCACATAAATTTCTCCACATGGCTTCCCCTGGAGATGCTAATTCGTGTGCTTCCATGCTTACACCAGTGCACATCCAAGTGGTGTGTACAGCTTCACGACCACCTTCTCCAAACACTGCATACTCGATTTGGTAGCTTCCACCATTGGCTCACTGTAAAGCTACTGTCTTGAGCAAGTTTAGGAACCCTGTCGTGCACGTCTCTGTACTCAGGGTTGACCTGCTGCCATCCTGGAACAACATGCTGCTACTTATCCTTCATCAGTCATCTTTGTAGACTACCTACTGGCCTGGTCTGTAGTGCTCAGTGATGTACCCTTTGCACAGGAAATGCTGTCCTCTAGCTGTCCCTTCCTTTCTGCTTCCAGGACTTTCCACACCTACTGTAATGTTTCATAACTGCCTTAAAGGCTCCCATTGGATAATTCTTGGAATTTGGTATCTATTGATGTTTTTTCCTTCAGCCAATTTGGAATGCTCTGGTATGATAGGTTATGACATGGAGATTTAGGGTATAAGGCACACGATCTTAGTTAAGTTTCTCATTTTTGCTGATTTTAGTACAGCCACTAGAAGAGAAGGCACATCAGCTGCTGAACAGGACTAAGATTTCAAGCTTCATGTGTGTACGCGACAAGCAAATGAAGGACGACTGTCCAATGACTGGAAATTTGGCCACCATGGATTGATCCTAGCAGGCAGGAGCACAACTGCCTTGTTATCTTGTTAAGTGGTGTTAACATGGTGCTGGGGAGCCAGGCTGGGAATGGGATTGAGTGTCTATTATAGAAATGAAGGCCCACAATTCCTACTGTGCTTTTCAGTTGTGAGGAGGAAAGAGCGATGGGTTTTTGGCATGGTACTTTTTCAGATAAACTGATACTTACAGAAGTCTACCTGACCCCACAGGAGACCAGAGGCAAACCCAATTACAAAAAAACTTGGCCTATAACCAATATTTAAAAAAAAATTATTCAATAAGTTAGATTTTAAAATACAGATTGCACCACTATTTTATTCTAAAATGTTTTCTCATACAGGAAGTGTATACAAATCTATGTAGCTACACAAACATTCTTAACCACCCTCCACCTACTCAGATAACTCAATTATGTATATGAAATATTTATTAATGCCTTTGGCTAACGTTCAGAACTAATGTTCTATTTACTAACACATTCACACACTTTGATTCCCATGAAAACTCAATGGGTTTGTTCTCAAATCCGTTGTTAGCAATTGTACTCTTTATTGAATGATGGTGGTGGTGGCGGCGGTGGTGATGGTGGCGGTGGTGATGGTGGTGGTGGTGATGGTGGTGGTGGTGGTGGTGATGGTGGTGGTGGTGGTGGTGGTGATGGTGGTGGTGGTGGTGGCGGTGGTGGAGGTGGCGGTGGCGGTGGTGGTGGTGGTGGTGGTGGTGGTGGTGATGGTGATGGTGGTGGTGGTGGTGGTGATGGTGGTGGTGGTGATGGTGGTGGTGGTGGTGGTGGTGATGGTGGTGGTGGCGGTGGTGATGGTGGTGGTGGTGGTGGCGGTGGTGGTGGTGGTGATGGTGGTGGTGGTGGTGGTGGTGGTGATGGTGGTGGTGGTGGTGGTGGTGGTGGTGGTGGTGATGGTGGTGGTGGTGGTGGCGGTGGTGATGGTGGCGGTGGTGATGGTGGCGGTGGTGATGGTGGTGGTGGTGGTGGCGGTGGTGGTGGTGGTGGTGGTGGTGGTGGTGATGATGGTGGTGGTGGTGATGGTGGTGGTGGTGGTGGTGGTGATGGTGGTGGTGGCGGTGGTGATGGTGGTGGTGGTGGTGGCGGTGGTGGTGGTGGTGATGGTGGTGGTGGTGGTGGTGGTGGTGATGGTGGTGGTGGTGGTGGTGGTGGTGGTGGTGGTGATGGTGGTGGTGGTGGTGGCGGTGGTGATGGTGGCGGTGGTGATGGTGGCGGTGGTGATGGTGGCGGTGGTGGTGGTGGTGGTGGTGGTGGTGGTGATGGTGGTGGTGGTGGTGGTGGTGGTGGTGGTGGTGGTGGTGATGGTGGTGGTGGTGGTGGTGGCGGTGGTGATGGTGGCGGTGGTGATGGTGGTGGTGGTGGTGGCGGTGGTGGTGGTGGTGATGGTGGTGGTGGTGGTGGTGGTGGTGATGGTGGTGGTGGTGGTGGTGGTGGTGGTGGTGGTGATGGTGGTGGTGGTGGTGGCGGTGGTGATGGTGGCGGTGGTGATGGTGGTGGTGGTGGTGGTGGTGGTGGTGGTGGTGGTGGTGGTGATGGTGGTGGTGGTGGTGGTGGTGGTGGTGGTGATGGTGGTGGTGATGGTGGTGGTGATGGTGGTGATGGTGGTGGTGATGGTGGTGATGGTGGTGATGGCGGTGGTGGTGGTGGTGGTGGTGGTGGTGGTGGTGGTGGTGGTGGTGGCGGTGGCGGCGGTGGTGAGATGAAGCTGTATAAACATGTAACATAGCATGTGGATGGAAGATGCCATGTGGTGCTCGCATTCATTTGCTTAGACTTCCCTAGGTTAATGTTCCATGTGAAAGCACCAACATCAGGAGGATCATGGATAACGTGTGGCTCCTGCAATCAGTCTATCGCCTACACCAGAACAAGTTCTAGGTTCCATATCACAGGTCTAGACAACCCAGGGGGACGGGAACTGAGAACAGATAGGCTAGGGACCTAGGAGAAAACTTAACAGTACTGTTCTGCTAAAGGATCATAGCAACACAATGATGCCTACATTCTGCTTAACTTAATCAAGATCAATTAATCAATCAATTAATCAAGATCCTGCTGCGCCATCCTCAGAAAAGCTTTCTCCTGTAGTAGCAGAGAACAAATAGACTCACAGCAGGACAAAGAATCAGGAAGAGACCCTGGAACACACATCATATATGCCAGGACCCGTCCAACGCCTTCCCTCAGGGCTTAGGGAATGATGCAGAAGACAGAAAGTGTGGCAAAGCCAGAGAAGATGGAGGATGCCAAGGAAACGATGCCTTTTAAACACAGCAGGACTGATGGACATAGAAACTCAAAGGCTGCAGCAGCTCTACGCACACAGGACTTCATGGATATGAGCCAGATGGGGTCACCAGGCTCAGAAGGCAAAGGCATCGAATTCCCAACCCAGACACCATCGCCAACTAACAACTGTTTGCACGGAAGAACTAAATTTTCCAATGGAGTCTCACTGGGGATACAAACCACAAGGACAAGTCCTGTCCCCTGAAGTAGATGGGCAACACAAAAGGAACTCAGTGGCACTTCTGGAAGTTCTTTGTCTCATAAAATTTTGCCAGGAGTTTTGTTCTTTGCTTGGTTGGTTGGTTTTTTTAATCCTTATGTGGAGGTTGTAGAGGTCTGTCTTGTGAAGGAAAAGGTATTATGGAGAGCGAGGCACCAACAGGCTCCTGCAACTCCTTCAACAGTTTTTTGTTTGTTTGTTTGTTTGTTTGTTTGTTTGTTTGTTTTTCCCGGAGCTGAGGACCGAACCCAGGGCCTTGTGCTTGCTAGGCAAGCGCTGTACCACTGACCTAAATCCCCAACCCCTTCAACAGTTTTGATCTGCCATACAGATCTAAGATGGCTCCTGGAACACAGGCAAGACACAAAAAGGAACCAAGGCCAGGGTGATGACTGCTTCCCTGTCTTCCTGGCAGTCCTAACAGGGAAATGACTGCTCCTCCTCACCCCACCCTCCCACCCCCGAGTTACATAAGTAAGCAGGGCTTTCATTGGGGCACAATGATGGTGTGGAGAGATATGATTGGCCGAGGATTTAGGGGCTTGGGATTGGCTCAAACACTGTATATATACTTATACATCCTGATGGTGATCTCCAGAGTTGGATTTCCCAGGATTCATAACTTGAATCCATGGCCATTCACCCCTTTCTGCATCCTAGGCTCTGTTCCTATAACTTCTGTTTATTTTATGGTTTCTGCTTCTATGTTTTTATGGGATTATTACATGGGTGAAAGTCTATGTTTCTGAGTTTATATGTGTCTCTTGTGCTTTTCCCCTATTGGTTCTTTTTCTTCGTTGTTTTGTCCTCGTTTGTTAGTTAGCTCTGGTTTAGCTTGTTTTATTTTTCTCGTTTTTTAGACATTTGTTTTCTAAGGACAAAGAGAAAGGGTATGCATTTAGATAAAAGGGGATCTGTGAGAAGTTGAGGGAGGGAAAACTGCAATCAGAATATATTGTATAGAAAATCTATTTTCAATAAAAGAAAAAGAGAAAAATAAATAAAATTTTCTGGACATGTGTTCTCAACCTTCCTAAGTTCCAACTCTTTAATACAGTTTCTTATGTTGTGGACCCAACATAAAATTATTTCCATTGCTCCTTCATAACTGTAATTTATTTACTGTTATGAATCATGATATAAGTATCTGATATGGAAGATATCTAATATTCAACACCTATGAAAGGGTCATTCAATCTACAGGTCTAAATGAAGAATGTTTATGTTTACAGTATATGTGAATTATTTATTTAATGACATCATGTCTCTGAAACTTTTCAAATCATTAAGCAATGTCATCGAGCAGCAGGACTCTTTTGTGGAACTATCTTCTCTCTTTCACTCATGCAATCACATTAAGTCACTCTGTATAAACAGGTATTAGACAGTCTTCATTGTCTTTAGTATAAGGTCATACTTACTTCCTATAAGGAAAAAATGAGGTCACAACAAGGGAAATTCTAATTTTAAATTACTCAAAGGGATAATGTAATACGAATATATGCAAAGTATACTTTGTGAAAGATCCACAGAAACTTCATAACGACAGAAGGATATGGGATGTGGCAGCACTGCGCACGTGACAAACTAACAAATTTCATACCTTAAACTTAGAAGGTCAGCTTTAATCCTGTATAATATCCAGATCCAATTTACATCCTCTGTCAGCATAATACATCACTGATGCTGAATATAATTACAGCTGATTTCAAGCTTTCATTTTCCCCTACCCTGAGCAAGGTGACTAGATACTTGAAATGAACTGCTCTGAGGGGACATGGAAAGCAATTAGCATGCCCTATAGGGCAAAACACTTAAATATCCACATCCTATTCGATGTCCAGGTCACATAAAATTACAGTAAATTAGAAAAGAAACACCCTTCTCCAAAGAAGATCAGAAAATAAATAATGACTGGTTGTAAAAACATACCAAACTTCAAAATGCAACTGTTATTATTTGAGTCAACTTTCTGGAAAAAAAAGGACACGTTAAAAATAATCCCTTATTCCTACATCCCACATTAAATGAGACGCAAAAGAAACAAGCAGAAGTCCATTCTCACTGTGGCTTTATAACAGATTCAAATCTGTGACATATCTGGGGGAATATTACAACTCAAAGAAAAAGGAAGCAGGTGAAAAGCAATGCTGAGGTATACACCTCCAACTGAACACACAGACCTGCTGAGAACACACTGTGCACATCTGATGAAAACCAATCCCACAACTCCAAGAAGCACCAGAACAATAATGTTCCCATTAGTAGAGTAACTCAGAGCAAGTAGGCTTCTAGCTAGCAAATGAAGGATCATCATTAGTCCCTGAAAAGACTAAATTATGCACCATCAACTTGAATCTATTTTACATTACAGACCCGCCATCCTCTTTACAGTCTTACATCTATGACAATACAGCCCACATCCATGTCAGGACGGCCCAACATGAGTCAGATCCGTCCTGATTAAATCCAAAATCTGCCGTTAATTCTACAAACGTATGGCCTCTTTCGTATCTTCAGTCGTAAACCAGCCTGTCCACAGAACCGTCTACCATGTAAGACACAAATCACTTCCATCTGTCAAGGGCCCTCTACATTTCCTTCCTTAACCCCTTATTAATTTAAACCCACATCCATTCCTGTCAGTGCCCACTTCTATTAGGCAATTTCACTCCAAAACCATCAGCCTCTTTTAACCCCATGCGTTACTCAATATTCCCTCTGGCTTTTTCCAACCAAATCACCAACTGCTCTTCTCAAAGGCCACCACTCCACTGTCAGCATGGGCACTGTTATGCCCCACGTCACGCTGCTTCCTTCTGAAATACTCTCCTTCAGTTCAAAGTATCGGGCTTTTGCATTCTCATCCTTCCACACTGGCTATACCTCATCTGTTATTCTGGCAATTCTTGCTGTACTAAACTGTTTCTTTCTGGAAGCTTCTGAATCTGGAATCCTTGTAGCTTTTATCTTTGCTCTGTCACCTTGTGCATGTTACCTGAAGGGAGATGTCATCCATTAAAGCAGTGTCTTAATTAACAATTTCCATTACAAAAACCAACACTACTGTCTACCCATTTGTTCAAGGCAGAAAGCTTGGTACCACTCTTCCCCCCCCCGCCCCCATGAAGCTGAGGACCTAACCCAGGGTCTTGCGCTTGCTAGGCAAGCGCTCTATCACTGAGCTAAATCCCCAACCCCTTGGTACCACTCTTGAGTCCTCCTTCTCACACATAATCTGTATCAGTTCCCCAGTATGTGCCACAGTTTCTAGCTCCCAATAGTCCTACCCACTCCTTTGTCATCCACATTTCTACAACCTTCCTCCAAGCTACCCTTAGCATTCCTATAACTAGTGTGTCATATCGCTGGTCCTTCCTTTCTGTACAAGAGAAAGTGAGGAAAGGTGGCTAGTGCGATTACACTGGTAAAGGATCCTAGAAGCTTGCACATGCTAGGCAAATACTCTACAGCACTGAGCTACATCTCCAGTTACCAAGAAGTAGAAGTGTTCCTTGAAAAAGATGACTATCAGAACTCTAAATTTTTCAATCCCTGCTTTTAATGGTGGTTTTTAAATGTTTTAACCTACCTTCTAGTCCACCACCCACCAGAGGTAGTAAAAAAGAAAGGATACAGGGGAAGTGGACCTGTTTAGAAAGGCTCTTTGGAGCAACTCCCATCTGTGTTGTCTGGAAATCACAGTTCAGGTCACAGGTTAGCAGGCAGAGGCAACTCAAACATTTCAGGGATACACCAGCAGTCCAGTTCAGTAGAGTAAGTATAGCAAACATAAATCAGCAGTGGTGGCACTACCAAGGAGATAGTCAGGCCTCAGTCTCAGCACTCGTCAGCAGAAAGGACACCAGGAGAAATTCATAGCCATGCCTCTCTCAGCAACATGAGACCAACGTGCTGTACATCTAGCTCTATAAGCAAGCCTACCTCAGTCTCAGTCACTGTCCCTCGGGTCCTTTTTTATACTCCTTCCAAACATCATATGTCCTCCAGGGGTCTTGCCTCTCAGCATGTGTCTTGCCTCAGCATGTGAGTATTTCCAGCTAACATCACTCTGCCAATCACCCTGAGTCCACACAGTTGACAAAAAGCTGCAGCACACCACCAGAAGTTTCTTCCTGCCTTTCTCTCTATGGAATCCCAACAAATGGGGCTCAATTATGCAATGTAAGGCAGACTAATGCACATGTGTCATTAGTGAAGAATCTTTCGTCATATGTCCTTTCCTGTGCTTGCTTTAGCAGAACATCCTTTTACCTGTGTCTACTTCAGTGAAACATTCCTTCACAAGTCTGCCTTAGCCTTTCACATGTGTCAATTTCTAGAAAACACTCCTTCACTCCAGCAAAACACCATCCAACACAACTGACTTTCCAAAGAACCTTAAGTTTCCACTTCAGTATTCATCATCTTGAAGATGTTCAATGATTTCAAGTGATTTAGAGGGCGGAAACTCCAATATTTTCTTCGAGACTGAGCAACTGCCTACCTGCAAAAGTCTGTCAGATTCTAACCTCCTCTCCTCACACTGCCCTGCCACACTGTTCAGAGGGTCTTCCAACAGAGCTCCACCCAGTCCAGCATTTGCATTCATTTGCTCTCTTAAACAGCAACAGTTTGTGACCGGCTTGCATCTAAAATGCTCTCAAATTTCTACTCTTGGTTCCTTTATTTTTCTTTGGTAAATTAAGACCCTTTGGTCATTTCTGAAATGCTTTTCCAGATCAAAGGCATTCACATCCTCCCTACCTTTCACTACCATTCACTCCACAGCATCATGATTTCTGTCTCATATCTTCATGCCTTTTGTTTACTGTGTTCATTAGCATAGACATAAGAATACAAACACCATGGGTAGATTAACAAATTCTGCCCTGTATTCTAATAATATGTTAATCTACTATGGATTCCACTTTTTATTAGACAAGAGTTGTGGTATCAGATATTCTTTCGCATAGCTTAGGAATTTCTTTTTACATGAAATCACTGAATGGAAGGCAGAAAAGGCCCTGGTATCTGATCTATTTTTCTTACAGGAGACTGCAGAAGGATGCACTACATATTTGATCTCCTGTTCCACAAAATGAGCAGCGTAGGTTTGTCCATTTCACTTTATTTCATGTATCAATTTCCCTATTCTCATGTTACCATTTAAATCTATTTAACATGGGCTTTGATCTTCTGGGTTCCACATTAAAATTCCAGAATAACATATTTCTCAGATATGCACATTATCATAAGGAGGGCAGCCATGGGGATAAACTCAGGAGTATAAAGGCTCTAAACCACTACACACAGGAAATCAACTGAGAGTATGGATTAGGGCTGAACCCAGAGCTACCATACCTGCTAGGCAAGTAATGTTTTGACCTGAGAGGTAGGGCTAAGTGAGAGATGCTAAAACAGCCCAAGTTCTACATAATACACCTACAAACTGATTGTCTACTGGCCACTGTCTGTCTATGTACCAAAACAACTTAAAAACAGGATGTCTTGTTTAACACTATCTCAACAAGAACAAGATGTCTCCCTCGGCAATCATTCACGAAGTTGAGTTCACAAGTCACCACAAATACAGGAAAATTTTGGATTCAGTCCATTTGCAGATGAGAACACACGCTATGGGAGACAAACCTGGGAGAAATGAAATGATAGCGTGCAGTGGGGGAAGATAACTGAACAACCTAACACTCTACAGACCATTCTCCAGTGCAGGATGTTCTCACACCCCTTGCAAGTGTACTTTCCCTTTAAAACCTCTTTGCTACTCCTTCCCTTGTATTTTGTCAAATTCTTCCTAATGAAAGTGCGAATCTGATAATGGTATCACAGAGCCACATCCCGAACACAGAGAAACAAGCTTTCAATTGTTAAAACTGTATTGTCCAGCAGGGTTACCAAAGGTGGCAACTTCAATTTCATATTCAATTGCTCAGTCAACCTGGCACATATTAAGTACTCATAAGCCACATTTGATGAGGGGCTCAGTACTCAACAGCATAAACAAACTTCAATTCCATTGTTTTATAAGGTTCTGCTGGGCCAAGGTCTGATTCATCCCTAGTCCTACCAAGTACGCAGGACATGTCAGTTACTTTAAGACTCATTTGGGTATTTTGTTGTAGTTATTGTTGTTTTTACTGTCACTCCTATAAATCTTAACAATAACAATAGATAGCACCTGTTTGTTTTCAACATACATTGTCCAAGTAATATAAGAAAGTACAAACCCGTGGCCAATACAGATACTTAAATGGAATTTTCACATTTATAGTGTTTTCTGAATTGAACACTAAAATTCCCTCCTATTGTCAACATTCTGCTCTCCTCGGTAAGGCTTCTTCTGATGTAAGACAAATGTTTTCATTAAGTCCTTTACACACCATAACTAGCAATTCACTAAACGCAGTAGAAAGCTCAAACAATTAGCCTGAAAACAATTATGCCAAGTCTCTGTGTTTAAGACAGTAGGGACTCTAGTGCTTGAAGTCTGTTATCTTTTGTTACTGTTTCTTTAACAGTAAGCTATCTTTAGTTTTAATTTACAGGTTCTGCTTAATTATGTGTAACTAACAACCTAAAATATTCATTGTTCAAGCCCAGTCATCTATAACCCAACCACACCATAGCACCCACTACTCAAATGCCCAATAACCACATCCGGAAGTAGCTACTTCATCTCACAGTGTGGATACACCATGCCTATCAATCAATGCAGAAGGTCTACGTAGTACTGACATAAAGATGGAGGCTTTGAACTCTGTTATGTTGTCACTGACTCTGTATTAATGGTATTTTTCGTTATAGAAGTCTGTCTTGGTCATCGAAACAGCAATTATATTTTGTATTAACAGACTGGGAAGGAGATACAAGTATACCTATGTGTTGGTTCTTACAATACACTAGGAAAACCTTAGAATTCTAGGAGCTTTCGGGTCAAGTATAAATTGAGCTGAATGACTCTACAGAATATGCATACATATTTATTAAAAGAACTGCAGAATTTCCAGTGTCTCTACTTTGATTGTCAAGTTTGCATTCAAAGTCAGCCCTTTTAAGGCACAGGTAATGTTAGTTCAGAGACCAAGTATTTAAAACACATTTTGCTATGCCTATGAAGTCAGAATAAAGCTGCTGTATGATGATAAACAAAGAGGAAGCCTCCTCGTGGGGAGAAAGTTCGGTCCTCTTGGGTCTCAAACTTAGCCTACCAAGGGAGCAAACGAATCAACATTCCCTCGGGAAACATGGGGTGGGAAGGAGTTCAACATGGGGTTCCCTGCCAGAACATTTGTCATTAATATTGACTCATTGAAATCACTTTTAGAAAGACTTCAAAACTGTCTGAAAGTAAAAGATATCGTCAACAAATATTCCTATAAGCAATAATGTATGCTATAAAAATTATGAAGTCTGAGCATTAATTAAGCCATAAATAATAAAAGACATATTTTAAGATGCATGGCACTATCTAAAGAAAGAGGCAAACATAAATATTAACACCATACATTACAGTTTTTTACTCATTATAAAACAATTCTTTAAAATGCTTTTAAGAAGTAAAAGTAGGCACGTCTCTCTGAGGAACATACTACTCAAGAAAAAAAAAATGAATCGCACTAACATTTTTAACCACATAAGGGGATGTTTGTATGACTGTTAGGATATTAATTCCTGGCTCTCAGCAGCCATCCTGAGGGCATCAAAGGACTGTACTATACCCCTGCCTGGCTGGCAAGCCTCCGTTCTCCTTTTGTGACCCTTCAGAATTGATAGAAAGCTCACTCAATCTTTATTCCTCAGAAAGGACGTCTTGTCAAAGGAACCTCCCAAACCACCTTTCTATTCAAGGCCCTCTTGATATCGATGGCCAATTACCCTCAGGGGTTTTCAAACAGTCCTTAGAACATTATTTGTTAACATTCTTTCACAGAATATTGTCATACTAGGTGCTGAGGTGGGATAAACACAGAAACTGTGTAAATGGAGTCAGGGGACATACATAAGAGCTAAGTTCTCTAGACAGTGCTGTCTAGTAGAATTCTCATCATAACAGAAATGGCCTCTTCGTACAGTCTGGTACAGCATCCATTATTCACATGTGGCTCCTGAGCAATTAAAAAGGTGGCACTTTCTAATTCGATGTTAATTAATTAAATAGAAAGAACCACTGTGACTAGCAGCTATTGTGCTAAGCAAGAGAAGGAAGCAGTCTGAGCTCTGCCAGATAGACACAGAAAAAGCACAAGAGCATGCGTCACCAAGGGAACTTCTAGTACGCCATCTCAGAAGTGATCCTTACAGACGCTTCCATAAACGTGGGTCTGTTCTTCCCATGCTTTTATCATTAGTATTTTTAAATATGCATCTATCTTCATTCAAAATTTTAAAACATAACACTAAAAGAAAAGCCACCTGGGGCATATTGGCATATTTTTAATAAGGAGGGAATACAGAGTAACATAAAAAAGCATTTATGCTACTAATTCCACAGCATGACCATAAGAAAAAAAAAGAAATACACACACAGAAAGCAATACCATCTTACTACTGTGAGTGTTCCTAACAAGTTATAGGCCAAAAGAAGTTGTCACTTTCCTAATGCATCATTGAGAGAAATTAGGACTTAGTGGGTATATAGTTTAAAATTTCACATTCATTACTATTTTCTAGTCTGAAACATGTTCTCAACAGCCCCACCCCCAACACTCACTAAAATACAACTTGAAATTCCTACCTACATTGTTAAAAACATGTTTCCTTACATTGTAACAACTGCAAGTCAACTAAGGTGGGACACCCGGATTCCAGCACTGATTCTAGTTCAAGACCAGTTTAGACAACAAGGTGAGACTTTGTCTCAATTATAATAAACACCATGATGGTGGTGGTGGTGGTGGTGCTGCTGATGTCCACCATTTAAAGGGAGAACTAAATACAGAGAGAAAAAGAGGAAAGTAAGCCTCAAGACTCTTTTACTCCACTGATCATGTATAAAGTTCCAGAAATCTAACATCTTCTATGAGACAACTGTGATTTAGAATGCAGCATCAAGCCCAAACAGACTGGGAAATACTGGAGTCTCAAAGACACACACCTTCAGTAAAGTGGTCATCTATCAGCCCAATAAAGACTGCAATAAAACTGGTTCTGAGAACTCAGAACAAATAATGAAGTAGAGGGAAAAAATAGCAAGTATAAATGACAGGATTAGAAAAGGGGGTGCATACTACTGACTTCCAAATCTTTGTCTTAAAAAGACTTCTTCAGATCATGTTGGTCCCAGCAAGCACAATGCTTGCCACCAGCTTTAAACATGCTTTGTGTTGTCCAGCCAAGAATGTTGACAAAATAGACAATGGAGTTGACACTCAATACATGAAATGATAATATGAAATTTGTTTAGGTGAAACATATTTTGCTGCAAAATTCACTGAAATTATTTTGTCAAGATTTATCAAGACAATCAAACCTACCTTTTAAATACCCTAAGAAAATGTCTGCAAAAATGAAAAAACATCTCTTACAAAACTGGAAAAGCAAAATGTATATACAAAAAAATACTAAGATCAAAAAACAATGACTTCGTTACACTGAGCTTCATCAGAGATTTTTGCCCTTGACAGCTGCATCAAAATTAGAAAATGAATACATATCCTATAGCTAATCTGACATATGCATAAGTGGGTAAGAACTATAAATGCTTGAAATCAATCATAATGATCTTAGTGTCTACCTGTTTTTGCTTTTACCCAACGTATTCAATCACTCAAACAGAACTATTGGCTTTGTCAAGATGCACTGAAAGTTATATTTGGTAATTTGAAAAAAAATTAATCTTTTTACCAGTGTTCAAAACTAGCTACAAACTGTCACAAAGATTATTGAATAATCAATGAATTTCCTCAAACAGAAGAGCTTTACAGACTTCACATCATATCTTCATAGGAATGAGACAAAGGAGCTGATCTGTAATACCTGATTTTCATCCCCCAGCCGTCTTTAGGCCACTGTCTAACAAACACATAAAACTGAAATATAACAAAGATTGTGTTGTTACTGTTTATCCCTACTCACTTCCATGTCTTAAAACCTGGGCTTTTGTGTGAAATATTTTTGCCATCAGAGACTTTCTCCTCTTATAGCCAAACCTAAAAATGTCCAAAAAAGTACTTATCACAAAGAATATCCAAGAAGTTATTCTTCATACCATCTGCACCGTTCCATAGCAGCTTTCCAAATCTTTATTTGTGTATTATGAACATACACATACACACATACATTCTATCCAAAAACAACTGCTCCTTACGTAACAAGCCAACATCCTTCTCAGATGCATTTTCGAACTCCGACTACTCAAATGTTTACTGACAACTCCTTGGGTTTGTTCAAGAATATTCTGGTAAAGACAGTGACTTAATTCAGAGTTAGCATAAAATCTCTATGAAAACTGAATTCTGTCCTTTAATCTAGCAAAATTTTAAATGGGGTCAGTTTGTCACCATTACTTTGCCTTGTAAATTTTTAAGATAATATTTCTTAAATCAAAATTTCTCAAAGACAACAAAATGTTGCCTAATCTTTAACATGCAAAACTGATCCACAGAAAAAGATATGGTATGGATGTCACATAAAAGACATCCAGCTATGCCCAAAAGCTCGGATTACCCAAGAAACAATTCACAAGACCATATGAAGTTCAAAAAGAAGGAATACCAAAATGTGGATGCTTCAGTCCTTCTTAAAAGGGGGAACAAAATACGCACGGGAGGAAATACAGGGACAAAGAATGGAGCACAGACTGCCCTACCTGGGGATCCATCCCATATGCAGCCACAAAACCCAGTCACTATTGCTGATGCCAAGAAGTGCTTGCTGACAGGAGCCTGATATGGATGTCTCTTGGGAGGCTCTGCCAGAGCCTTACTGATACAGATGAGGATGCTTACAGCCAACCACTGAACTGAGAATGTGGTCTCCAATGGGGGAGTTAGAGAAAGGACTGAAGGAACTGAGGAGGGGGTTGCATCCCCATGAGAAGAACAATGTCAACCAACCAGAACCCCAGAGCTCCCAGGGACTAAATCATCAATCAAAGAGTACACATGGAGGGACCCATGGCTCCAGTCACATTATAGCAGAGGATGGCATTGTCCAGCATCAATAGGAGGAGAAGCCCTTGGTCCTGTGAAGGTTCGTTTCCCCAGTGTAGGAAAATGCCAGCGTGTGGAGGTGGAAGTGGGTGGATGGGAGCGGGAGCACCTTCACAGAAGCAGGGGAGAGGAGGGAAGGGAGATGGGGAAAGAGCATAACATTTGAAATGTAAATACATAAAACATCCAAGACAAAAACAAAGACACCTATCTAAGTGTGGATTTCTGGAAAACTTTGTTGTTTTATTTTTGTTTGATTGTTGGTTGGTTAGTTGGTTGGTTGGCTGGTTGGCTGGTAAGCTTAAAATTCTAACTTGATTGTAATATCTTTGTATTTGGGAAATACAGAACATTAATCTATAGCACCTATACAAGACACCATTTTCAAAAGAGGGAAATAATGAACAAGTGGTAAGCCTAGCTATGTCAATAAGAATCAGCATGCATTTTAACAATATGAAAGTAAAACTTACTCATACTAAATTAATATATTTTTATTATGATATTCTTTCAGAAAACAGATCTTTAAGAATTCTATAATCTATTTTAAATCTATCAGTTATATTTTCCTTACTGAGACCTTTTCTTCATGAATATACTTTATATTTTTTCTAATAATTTTTTTATTTGAGACTATAATATTACTGCACAATTTCTTCTTTCCCTTTCATCCCCACTCACACTCTCCCATGACCAATCGCCTTGCTCTCTTTCAAATTCAAGGCTTTGTTCATGGCTTCTTCTGTTACATACAAGAGTGAGAGTGTGTGTGTGTGTGTGTGTGTGTGTGTGTGTGTGTGTGTGTATGTGTGTGTGTCTGTGTGTCTGCGTGTCTGTGTGTCTGTGTGTCTATGTGTCTGTGTGTCTGTGTGTGTGTGTGTGTGTTCCTAAACACATAACTCAACCTGCTTAGTCTGTGTGTTACTTGTATACATATTTTTCAGTAGTGACCATTTGGTATTGGGTTTTTACCTTGAGAAACTGTTAGTATACACTAGCCATTTGAATTTGGACTAAATAAAAATGGCATTCTGTTCAATTAAGTAACATGCTACAGTGACATCCAGAGATGACTTACCTCACTGGATTACTGGTCAATGATACTCGGAGTGACTCCAGATATGTGAAAAGTCTCTCGCCTGTGTAACCCATTTTCAGCTCATGGATGAATTCCTGAGGCGAGATCTGTCGGCTACTTCTAAGACTTCCCTGTAAAACAAATCAAAAGAAAGTTTTGAACTCATGTTCCATGAAGATTATCTATAAAATATGAAAATCATCACATCTTTCCTAGTAACAGCAAGATACAACTAATAAAAGTACTATTTTGAGGTGATAAAATTCATAATTTTATTCACAAATGATATTAAAAAGAACACTGAATATTTTGAAATTGAAAATATTTGGGGTTTTTTTCAAATGTAACATGCCATGCAAATGTATTAAGTTCGTACTATTAGAAACATAATAAAGTAATATTTAGGCATATTCAACTATTGAAACTCAATACAATTACTTTCATTCTCAAGACTTCATATACTTTTAAATATCATTTGTGAATCCCAAGACATCCTCTGACCAACAATTCAATAGGAGGTACTCAAACCTGCTTTTAAATTTGGCATATCTATAGTTTCTGCGATAAGTATAAAGCCCTGTGCAGGGTGACCCCAATGAGATTTTTTTGTTGAGAAGGCTAGCGCTCCTTTGGGTATAATCCCCAGAATGATCAAACACACACACACACACACACACACACACACACACACACACACACACACACACGCGCGCGCGCGCGCGCGCACATACACACTGTACTATAAATAGGAAGTACATTACTATTTATATGTACATGAGAACAATAAGGAAATGGGAGAAACAAGCACAGTATGAGACATACAATTTTCACTACTGTGATCAATGAAAGCCCCACAGGCAGGATTTCAAAGGCCTCTGCCATGCCCAGTGCAATTAAAGTCTAAGGAAACAAAAGAGCTGCCACTGGGGCAGAAAACTTACAGGCTACTCAAGTAGCTTGGAAACAGTATGGACATTCAAGGTAAGATCAGCAGCAGAGACCTGCTGTTCAGGACTGAACGGATCCCCGATGGAAAATGAGGAAGACATCAATGTAACAATAAGGAAAACTCTTGAGATTAGATGTACAAAGAAAAGAAGTTAAGCACATTTAAACACAGGTTAAAAATCTAGTACTTCTTTTGTCTGCTTCTTTTGCTTTTTAATTTGCCAAAACTTTATGCAATACTACATAACTAACAATGAAAATCAAATTACTTTTAGGGAAACTATTTTTACTCATCATGATATCAAAGTGGTTATTAGAAAATACACTAGGGAATATACACTCCTAAGAATAACACATATTCACTATAATTCACTATACTATACACTATGATAGTCACTATCTACTCACTCTAACTGTATCTAATATCTCTGGCAGTTATTCTCAAATAGACTAAAAGGCTCATTTTCTCATTTACGTATCAGTTCTAAAGATGACTGGTATAACAAAGTGAAGTGTTGGATAGATCATCTCTGTAGGGAAGTCATTAAAGACAATGGTGCTGGTAGTTACAGGAAGAAAAATCAATGAGCTAAAAAGCCAAATCTCCTAGAAATAAGGAAGACCATTAGTAAATGCTCACATCTCTATGTGACGCACCCTAGTATGGCAGCCGCTCATTCTGACTAATTCACAAGTCCTTTGCAAAATGTCTGCACTCAGTGAATGAATGTGGTTACAATAAAATGCAAATAAAACAACTGAAATAAGTACAGAAAAGGAAATCAGTCACACAGAAAATATCCGCATTACATACAACAGATAGTCAAACAAATGCTTATTTAGAAACACTTCAGATTAAGCACAGGAAATAAACCAACTAATTGAGAAATTAATTAAAAAATAACTTCCCTACCAAAATAAAAATAAAGTATAAAGGAAATAAAACTGAGAGGGGGAAAAATGTGTGAAGGAAGAGACAGTCTCCTTCTCAACCCAGGTCTCCAGTTCCTTTCATTTCACCTAACTTCAAAGGAAGCAGAGGGCAGAGGGAGATGGGAAGGATGCTTGCCGCTGCATATCTTGAAATCCATTAGCCAGAAAGATGAAAATACTTGAAAAGCTTTATCCCCTGTGGTATCAAAACACATTAGTGAGATAAGGATGTCTGCCTGACATCACAAAAATTAGAAGGATATTTATCCCACATAATTTCTAAATCTTTTTTAATCCCTTGGTGAAATTTATTCTAAATGCACCAAATGCAAGATGGAGAGACGTACAGAGCTTATGCTGCCCAGATTCTTTCCTAAGGATATCCAAGGGCACAAAAGGTAATGAGCACGCCTGTCTTTATACTCCTACCCTAGCTATTTGTCTAACCCAAGCAGTCTCCTTCTTGCTAAGTGACTATTAAAGGTAATAGTGGCCATTTCCTTTGACCTGTCTTGAGCAGATTCTTTTGTTCCTGCATGAGGACCTCCCTCCTTTCATCTCAGCTTAGCTAAAAGGTAAATTGACTGGCCTAGATCATTTCTTTGTACAGTAAGTCAGAATCCCATGTCTGACAAATAGACATGAACAGTTACCAGTGGAGAGTAGTGATGGAGTGGCCTGCTCACCTCTGTCAAACAATTCAATGACTTTTAGACAACTTCCAAGAAGTTATCAATTAATGTTGATTTTATTTTTTAAATTATAAAAAGAAAATACATGGTATAGATATATATACAAACTCTGCAGGGAAATGGTTCCTGGAAATACCAGCAAGGACTCATCGTGGACCTCTCTGTACCTGAGACTGCTCCACATGATGGCTTCTAAAGGGACTGCTTGGATGACCTGAGATGTACCTCCACAATCTTCCCTAAAACATCCCTCAATCCTCAGGAAAATACGCAAAATTCACCACTAAGCATTCTTTACTGTACTTAATACATAAGTCTTTTAACTATACTTAAACCTACAATGGGTTCCAATTTTAAATATAAACATCTGCAATATAAAGCTGCTAATGATAAACAAAATCAAAACTTAGGTGACAAATATAAATAGGCTGACATGAAGTTAGTTACTGGAACAATGCCTTCTCTTTGCCACTTAATATGTAATTTAAAGCAGTAAAAGTAAAAAAAAGAAAAAAAGCAACCACTGGTATCAGTAGAATACCTGTAATGTCTAATTCTTCAGTGTCTTATAGAGGTAAACATATGGATCTACCTCTAGGACTTCATAACTATAAGTTAACTACCTCTGTTTTCCTTCAGTCTTACATTTTCTTAATTCCATATATATATACATATATATATCCCAATACGAAGAATAATTTTAATGAGTTTACATTAATAATTTAAGAAGAGAGCAGAGTCACCACAAGGGTAGTCAGCACATCAGTGCCAAGAGGATAATTACAACCTAACTACTACCATGTATGCTAATATTCAAATGCATTGCAGTAATTCTCTTGAATTTTTAAGTGATTTGGAGCATGTCTAATGTCACTGACAAGCAGAAACACTAAACTATCTGGGCAGCATAAATTACTCACTTCCGGAACATCTACAACTCAAATCAACTTGTAGGACCAATAAAACCTGTTAACCTCATGTGATTTTACACAGATTCAAAACATAAAAAGTACCAGAGACAAGTTCACTGACCACACAAACTAAATTTCTCAAGAATCTCCCTTGTTAAATCAAACATTTAATGAGCACCATTGTATACCAAAGCACGGCCTATAGCTCTGGAAACGTGTTTACCTATATATTTAAAAGGGCACATGTTGGGGCAAGAGGTAGTCCCTCAGTTAAGAGCACATGATGTTCTTGCAGAGAAGTTACCTTAGCCCCAGCATCCATATCAGGTGCTCCCAACCAACTGCAGCTCCAGGACACCCATCATCACCCTCCACTGAACCCCACAGACAGTGTACCCATGGATACTCACCCACACTGATGCACACTCCACATGATTAAAACTAATCCAAATAAATCTTTTTTTTAAAAAAACAGCTAAAAGTTTAGAATTACCAAGTAAAAGGTAAAAAGATTATATAATAATAATAATAATAATAATAATAATAATAGATGACATTTCATTTCGAAATACTCCACCAAGGAAAATGTTAAACCCTAACAAACCAACACTAATATTAGAAAATTCTATATTAATTTGAGACAATTTTTAAAAATTCAACACACTTTATACTTTTATTATCTATCAGTTACAAGATAACCTCCATTGTACTGGTTTTCATACACTGGCCCTCACCTTCAATAACACACTCATTTCTTCCCTGTGTGTCTATTTATTTCTTTGCCTATTTGTGTGCATGTCCTAATGTGTGTGCATGTGTTTGGCTGTTCGCATTTCTGTGGTCAGGTGCACATGAATACACATGCTAAAGTCATTCTCAGCATCGTCCTTCCTTGCTCTCCCTCTTCAACATGACGGAGGGTCCCCTGATGAATGTGAGGCACTGATGCCAGCACTCAACATACAACGTCTACACTGGGGAGACTCAGGCTCCATCTCCTGACTAGTACAGGAACACTGCTGTGTTGCCATGTCTACCTCGCTTTTATGTGGCCATTGGGGATCCAAACTCCAGTTCCTCATCTTCACACACGTATGGGAAATGCCTTACCTGCTTAGCTATCTCCCATGCCACAGCAACTTCTTTACATATATACATATACATACACGCACACGCATACACTCACATGCATACACACACACGAACACACACACACAGCATGTATGTATACAGGAATGAGGAAGAAATGCCAGGCAGAAGTCAGAAGACGAGTGGCAGGACCAAGTTCTCTCCTTTCCTGATGTGAGGTGGGAGGTCATCAGGCAAGAAAGCAGGTGCCCTTAATTGCTAAGGCACCTTGCCATGATTTATTCTTGCTTTTGATTACTGAAGGAACATTTTTAAGTAAATAAGTATATAAAAGGATGTATACTAGTTATCAGAGAAGAAATTATACACAACTGTTCAAATGTGAAAAGAAAAACCCATGGATAAACAAGTTAGCATATAAACATGTTGAAGGGTACAATGAATCTACAATATTAGATTGCAAGTTATCAATATGAATCTCCCTCCCTCCTTCTCTCTCCCATCCCCACTGTGTTCATGCGGGGAGAGTGAGAGGGGGCGGGGGGAGATGAGAGAAGGGAGTGGAGTTAGAGATGCATATAGAAAGGGAAAAAGAAGCAAATACACCCAGGAGGAGTAGAAGGCAGGAAATAATCAAACTCAGAGCTGAAATCAACCAAGTAGAAACAAAAAGGACCATAGAAAGAATCAACAGAACCAAAAGTTGGTTCTTTGAGAAAATCAACAAGATAGATAAACCCTTAGCCAGACTAACGAGAGGACACAGAGAGTGCGTCCAAATTAACAAAATCAGAAATGAAAAGGGAGACATAACTACAGATTCAGAGGAAATTCAAAAAATCATCAGATCTTACTATAAAAACCTATATTCAACAAAACTTGAAAATCTTCAGGAAATGGACAATTTCCTAGACAGATACCAGGTATCGAAGTTAAATCAGGAACAGATAAACCAGTTAAACAACCCCATAACTCCTAAGGAAATAGAAGCAGTCATTAAAGGTCTCCCAACCAAAAAGAGCCCAGGTCCAGACGGGTTTAGTGCAGAATTCTATCAAACCTTCATAGAAGACCTCATACCAATATTATCCAAACTATTCCACAAAATTGAAACAGATGGAGCACTACCGAATTCCTTCTACGAAGCCACAATTACTCTTATACCTAAACCACACAAAGACCCAACAAAGAAAGAGAACTTCAGACCAACTTCCCTTATGAATATCGACGCAAAAATACTCAATAAAATTCTGGCACACCGAATTCAAGAGCACATCAAAACAATCATCCACCATGATCAAGTACGCTTCATCCCAGGCATGCAGGGATGGTTTAATATACGGAAAACCATCAACGTGATCCATCATATAAACAAACTGAAAGAACAGAACCACATGATCATTTCATTAGATGCTGAGAAAGCATTTGACAAAATTCAACACCCCTTCATGATAAAAGTCCTGGAAAGAATAGGAATTCAAGGCCCATACCTAAACATAGTAAAAGCCATATACAGCAAACCAGTTGCTAACATTAAACTAAATGGAGAGAAACTTGAAGCAATCCCACTAAAATCAGGGACTAGACAAGGCTGCCCACTCTCTCACTACTTATTCAATATAGTTCTTGAAGTTCTAGCCAGAGCAATCAGACAACAAAAGGAGATCAAGGGGATACAGATCGGAAAAGAAGAGGTCAAAATATCACTATTTGCAGACGACATGATAGTATATTTAAGTGATCCCAAAAGTTCCACCAGAGAACTACTAAAGCTGATAAACAACTTCAGCAAAGTGGCTGGGTATAAAATTAACTCAAATAAATCAGTTGCCTTCCTCTATACAAAAGAGAAACAAGCCGAGAAAGAAATTAGGGAAACGACACCCTTCATAATAGACCCAAATAATATAAAGTACCTCGGTGTGACTTTAACCAAGCAAGTAAAAGATCTGTACAATAAGAACTTCAAGACACTGAGGAAAGAAATTGAAGAAGACCTCAGAAGATGGAAAGATCTCCCATGCTCATGGATTGGCAGGATTAATATAGTAAAAATGGCCATTTTACCAAAAGCAATCTACAGATTCAATGCAATCCCCATCAAAATACCAATCCAATTCTTCAAAGAGTTAGACAGAACAATTTGCAAATTCATCTGGAATAACAAAAAACCCAGGATAGCTAAAGCTATCCTCAACAATAAGAGGACTTCAGGGGGAATCACTATCCCTGAACTCAAGCAGTATTACAGAGCAATAGTGATAAAAACTGCATGGTATTGGTACAGAGACAGACAGATAGACCAATGGAATAGAATTGAAGACCCAGAAATGAACCCACACACCTATGGTCACTTGATTTTTGACAAAGGAGCCAAAACCATCCAATGGAAAAAAGATAGCATTTTCAGCAAATGGTGCTGGTTCAACTGGAGAGCAACATGTAGAAGAATGCAGATCGATCCATGCTTATCACCCTGTACAAAGCTTAAGTCCAAGTGGATCAAGGACCTCCACATCAAACCAGACACACTCAAACTAATAGAAGAAAAACTAGGGAAGCATCTGGAACACATGGGCACTGGAAAAAATTTCCTGAACAAAACACCAATGGCTTATGCTCTAAGATCAAGAATTGACAAATGGGATCTCATAAAACTGCAAAGCTTCTGTAAGGCAAA
The DNA here is from genome assembly GCF_021556685.1 of Rattus norvegicus. Taxonomy (NCBI): domain Eukaryota; kingdom Metazoa; phylum Chordata; class Mammalia; order Rodentia; family Muridae; genus Rattus; species Rattus norvegicus. The sequence goes on from NC_141548.1 coordinate 68,684,334, forward strand.
GGACACTGTGGTTAGGACAAAACGGCAACCAACAGATTGGGAAAAGATCTTTACCAATCCTACAACAGATAGAGGCCTTATATCCAAAATATACAAAGAACTCAAGAAGTTAGACCGCAGGGAAACAAATAACCCTATTAAAAAATGGGGTTCAGAGCTAAACAAAGAATTCACAGCTGAGGAATGCCGAATGGCTGAGAATCACCTAAAGAAGTGTTCAACATCTTTAGTCATAAGGGAAATGCAAATCAAAACAACCCTGAGATTTCACCTCACACCAGTGCGATTGGCTAAGATCAAAAACTCAGGTGACAGCAGATGCTGGCGAGGATGTGGAGAAAGAGGAACACTCCTCCATTGTTGGTGGGATTGCAGACTGGTAAAACCATTCTGGAAATCAGTCTGGAGGTTCCTCAGAAAATTGGACATTGAACTGCCTGAGGATCCAGCTATACCTCTCTTGGGCATATACCCAAAAGATTCCTCAACATACAAAAGAGACACGTGCTCCACTATGTTCATCGCAGCCTTATTTATAATAGCCAGAAACTGGAAAGAACCCAGATCCCCTTCAACAGAGGAATGGATACAGAAAATGTGGTACATCTACACAATAGAATATTACTCAGCTATCAAAAACAACGAGTTTATGAAATTCGTAGGCAAATGGTTGGAACTGGAAAATATCATCCTGAGTGAGCTAACCCAATCACAGAAAGACACACATGGTATGCACTCATTGATAAGTGGCTATTAGCCCAAATGCTTGAATTACCCTAGATCCCTAGAACAAACGAAACTCAAGACGGATGATCAAAATGTGAATGCTTCACTCCTTCTTTAAATGAGGAAAAAGAATACCCTTGGCAGGGAAGGGAGAGGCAAAGATTAAAACAGAGACTAAAGGAACACCCATTCAGAGCCTGCCCCACATGTGGCCCATACATATACAGCCACCCAATTAGACAAGATGGAGAAGCAAAGAAGTGCAGACCGACAGGAGCCGGATGTAGATCGCTCCTGAGAGACACAGCCAGAATACAGCAAATACAGAGGCGAATGCCAGCAGCAAACCACTGAACTGAGAATAGGTCCCCCGTTGAAGGAATCAGAGAAAGAACTGGAAGAGCTTGAAGGGGCTCGAGACCCCAAAAGTACAACAATGTCAAGCAACCAGAGCTTCCAGGGACTAAGCCACTACCTAAAGACTATACATGGACTGACCCTGGACTCTGACCCCATATGTAGCAATGAATATCCTAGTAAGAGCACCAGTGGAAGGGGAAGCCCTGGGTCCTGCTAAGACTGAACCCCCAGTGAACTAGACTATGGGGGGAGGGCGGCAATGGGGGGAGGGTTGGGAGGGGAACACCCATAAGGAAGGGGAGGGGGGAGGGGGATGTTTGTCCGGAAACCGGGAAAGGGAATAACACTTGAAATGTATATAAGAAATACTCAAGTTAATAAAAAAAAAAAAAAAGAAAGGGAAATTAAAACGTAGAAATGTGTGCACTCCTTGCACTCATTCATACTTGTGTTTTCCCTACACAGACACATAATCAGCTCTCCAAATCTTTAGTCCATGCACCTAGAAATTCTACCAACAGCCTGTCAAGTGTTTGCAGTAGATTTGTCCTGTACTGAACATGATCAGACTTCAGTTGTTATTGTTTCATAAACAATAATATATAACATCAAATTACATTACTCTTTGGAAACATGGAATATACACCTGATTTAAATTCATCAATGTTAACAATTACTAAAAAGGCAAAGTTATAGAATAAGGGTGGATACAAATAGGTCATTTGTTGTTTTTAGTCAGTGAAAGTTCATCAAGTGGTACACTTATCTGTATTTTGCTATATGAATATAAACTAAATATTGAAAAACATTTTAGCTTTGATAACTTTTCTGAATTTTGCTTTATTTCTAAAATTTTGTGCTTTTAAGTTAATTTGTGGAATACCGTGTGCTTCCTGGTTTAATAAAAGGCAAATTTACATGGAGTCACAAAAGCCACCTGCCTCCTCTCACCATCTTCAGAGCATGCTCAGAACAGGAAAATGTTTAGTTACATCTGAGCAGCACTGCGATTAAAGACAAAAAGAGCCGGAGGATGGAGCTGGAGGAGTTGATTAAGTAAACATGGATGTTCTAATTTGCCAGCCTCCATTTGATGGTTCAATGAAGAATAAAGATCTGCTCGGCACATGTGAGCACACAGAGCACCAGAGCGATGCTCTTGGTCATTGGTTCATTATCTCCTGACTATGTCGATTATGTGTATATATTAAAAAACACAGCAAAACTTCTTTGGGCATTTACTATAAGGGGGACAGGGGCTGAGAAAACACCAGATGTTCCAGTCTTCAAAATTAGGCAATTTGCTTTCAGTTCCTCCAGGTAATTGTGCAATTATTTGCCTCCATGATTCTGAGCTGCACTTACAAGTGTCACCGGGAACATTGACAGCTGAAGTCGCCCTTCCCTTTTCTTGATTTAAGAAGAAACCACCTGCCTCTCTTATATACCCGCCACCATAGAAATCTAAGTTTCTCTGAGTAAGCACACTTGTAAAAGCAAATACAGTGGTTGTAGTGGTGGCTCAATGGTTAGAGCAGGTATGTTCTTTCAGAGGACCGAACTCTGATTCCCAGAATCACATGACAGCTCACAACTATGTGCAATTCCAGTACGAGGGCTCTAACACCTACCACCTTTGGCCGCCATAAGTGCTGCTTGCATGTGGTGCATGGATGTGATAAATATACGTATGCATATACATTAAAATAACAACAAAAGAGTAAAATACAAACAATTACTTTCTAAATTTCTCCTTATGTAATAAAGATAAAGAGTGACTGTAGGAGGATACATAAGGGAGAAAACGAAGATATTTGAATCATATCCTACTATAATCAGTTAGGAGACAGGAAAGTCAGAGCTTCTCTATGAAAAAAAGGTATTTTGTGGTTACAGAGGGCTGGCAGCTGCAAAACTGAAAGATATTTTGAATACATTTCTATCACCATCACTGTAAGCATGTCTTCTTTACAATGAACACCTTTTAAAGTGCAGTTATAAATCAGAAAAAGGAAGGTTGAGCCGACAGACTGGAAGCTGTAGAAAGAAGCTGGAAATACTGAATATCAAAATCAGCAGCAGTTGGGGCCCAGCACCAAATTGTTTTTCTAATATTCATCTCACAACCAAGAGAATATAGGAAAAGCAAAAAAAAAAAAAAAAAAAAAAAAAAAAAAAAAAAAAAAAAACCCCGCAGTATTTATTTCCCAAAATCTGTTATTATGAACAGACATTATATAAATAATCCTTAAATAAATGAGAGGTTAACAGACCTAAATTCAGTGAACTACTATCTCATCTAAGAAAATTAACAAAGTGACTATCTAACATTGGTAGACTTCTAACAACCTTTTAAACTGATCATTTCTAAGGTGCTCTGTGCAACACACTTTCCACCTAAAGAGACGATTGGAATATACCTATATCTGCCATGCACCATTACACTGAATACCAGATTCCACAATGAATAAAAGTCTGTCCCTGGGATCCATTGGTGAAAAAGGGCATCCGGTGGTTGCAAAGTATGACTGGATATGATTCTAGTCTTCCGAAAGCATACTCAAACACAAACATACACACACACACACACACACACACACACACACACACACACACACACACACACACACAAGGTATTGCTACTTTACAAAACGGCCTTGAGATGAGAATACGAGTACTTGAGTCTCTGTGTCTCCAAGTGTGTGTGCAGGTATATGTGCGCAGGAAAACAACCTGTGGAAGTCGGACGACAACCTAGGGTATTGTTCTCAAAGACTGTTTAGATTGGGTTGTTGTTTTCAGCATTTAGCTATTTTAATTTTATATATACGTGTGTGTGTGTGTGTATGTGTGTGTGTGTGTGTGTGTATGTATACTAAATGCATTTCTGTGTATCGCCTATGTGCACTGTGCATAAAACAGAAGATGATGACAGACGCTCTGATACTAGAGGTACTAGGACTGTAGACTGCCATGTGAGTGCTGTGTAACACAGGCTGGCCCTTTGGGAAAATACTCAGTGCTCATAATAGCTAAGTAATTTCTCCAAGCGCTTGAATGTTTTGAGAGACAGGGTAGGCTGGCTGGCCAGGTATCAACCTCCCAGAGGTTATCAATCTCCACCTCCCTCATGCTGGATTTACAAGTGCTGGCCAAGGTGGCCAGCACTTTTATTATATGCTCGTAAGATTAACCAGTTCTCCAAGCTTACCAAGTGCTTTAGTTGCTTTTCTACTGCTATGATAAAAATCCAAGAGCATGGACAACTTGTAGAAGAAAGAAAAGAGGAAGCGGAAAGAGCAAACTTAAAATGGCATGCGTCTTTTGAAACTTCAAAGCCCACTGCTAGTGACATACTTCCAGCAAGGCCATTCCTCATAAGATTAGTGAATCAGCTCCCGACTGGGGAGCAAATCTTCAAAATCTTGGACTGGGGAGGTCATCTCATTCAATCCATCCCACAAGGCAAGCACTTGATGAACTGACTGCATCTCCAGCCCTCAAAACCAGGTCCTGAGAGATGGGGACTAGACAGGAGAATGGCGCTAACATGGGACAAGGCAGATGGATGAGACAGCTGGAGCATTTTAGAACACCATAGCTACATTACAAAGTATGGACACAGGAAGAATGGACAGAGGAGGCACAGAAGCTAGAATGTGAAATGCACATACCTCATCCTAAGGAAGTAACCTTTACCCTCTAAGTTAGTCAGGTTTCTAGTCATTGTAATAAATGCCTGATGTAAATCAGTTTTCAAAGAGGAAGGTTTATCTAGACTGAGTTTCAGAAGCTTCAATTGGTCGTGTTTCTTTGGACCCATGATAGAAGAGGAAACTGCTCGCCTCTCAGGGACTAGAAATAAAAAATGGAGGGAGAGGGGAGGTGAGAGGCAGTATTCCCTCCAAGGCGCAAGAACAGTCTTTTTTCTTTTTCACTTGGACCCATATCCTAGAGGTTCCTCCACCTCTCAATAGCATCATGGGCTGGGAGCTAAGACCCAACACAAAGGTATCCAGGATACACTCAAAGTCCAAAGGAATGGTAGGTAACAGCAATTCACTGTAGAAAGATGGATACAGTTATCACACTCAAGCAACAGTAAGGAAGACACACAGGAACCTCACAGGATGCAAAGCCAAGAAGGCAAATTCAGGTGAACTTCTATGAAACAATGCATCATTCACATTCTGCTACAACCTTAAAATGTAATCAAGAAGGAAAAAGGTTCCAAAGTTCACAAAGTATGTTCACATCACTCAAGACTGCAATTTACAAGATAAAATATAAATCAGATATGATGTCTCACACCTGAAATCCCAGCGCCCAGGATGCTGAGGCACAAGCACTTCAAGTTCAGGGGTGGTCTAGGCTTGCAGGACAAGCCTAGAATGTATCATGAGGCTGATGTCTCAATTTCTTAATCCATAAAAAGACAAAACATAGGCAGAAATTTCCTGTTAGTAGGCAAACACAAAAGATCTAGCGAACAATCTGAAAAGCATTTAGTTGTGAACTATTTCAAAATCAACATTTTCCAAAACTATTCCTACTACTTTCCTGTTTAAAGGGTCCTTCACTCTAGACAAGAGACATCTTATCCACATAAATATAGAGTGGTTTTCTCTATGGGTATAACTCCTTATGAGAAGGAGTCACACAAACACTACACATGCTCAAATCCTACTTGCCCTTCAACACTTCTACCTCCTTTTCCTTCTCTCTCTTCCTCTTGCTTTTTTGAGACAAATGTTGTATGTTGCTGGCTTTGTTCAAACTCAAACAATCTTCCTGGATCAGTGTCTCGAGTTCAATGATCAGTTATTTACCACACACCTGGCTGCTCCCCTTCCAATGGATATTTCTAATACCCACATTTTTAACCTCCAATTCCTGCTTAATTAATTCTACCACATATAATATCACCAGTTAATTGTTAATATGTACATTCCAGAATAACTAAAGTTATCTAGAAGAGTTTTGAAAGTTTAGCTTTGACAATGACCATGTAAGGACTGTCAGTCTAAAGCATGCATTACGCTCCCTGTCCACCAAGCATTTGCAGCATAGTTAACATGTTCTACACATTGAAAACTGCAGAAGAAAGGAAGCCAGAAGAACTTGTGCTAGTTCCCCAGTGCTTCGGAGACAGCCTCCTAGATCTTCAGTTTCCCTGCTATGCATCCTATTGACTGTACCAGACAGCATCCCTCCTGATAACCTGCACAGAGAACAAGGAGATACACCTAGGTGGAACAGATGAAAATGTCCCTTACTCAGGTGCTAAGACACTGAGGAGGAATCTGAATAGAAATAGTAACAGTTGAAAATAACCACAGGAACTCTTTTGCACTCAGACCTCCTATTACTACATATTTACTGATTGTCTCTACCAAGAGGTGCATGCAAGCCACAAAGTAGCAGGTACCTGGTCTGCATTGTTCATTACAGTATCTACTGCCTAGAACAGTGCTTGATTCACAGCTTTATTCTTCAAGAAATGACTCGATGTATGTCTGTGAAATGATATTCTTACTACTCTAAAGTACATTGCTATTATACACCTACAGCCACCCCTTGCCACCTGTAAGAAGCAGGAGACCTGGCCCTAGGGTCATGAGAGCAGGAGTGCTGGCCCAGCACCCACCTACTGCAGCACTCGAGAGACTGGGCCCTGAAACCTTACTGGGCAACATAGCAGAAGTAGCCATGGATGTGGGGGGTTGCAGGTGAGCTAGCCCTGAGCAGCTAGCCCTGCTTCTTGTCTGCTAAGTGGTACCACAGATGAGGGAAAGCCTCTCTCTTTCCCTCCCTCATTCCTTGCCATGTATAGCAGACAAGAGATCTGGTCCTACGTAAGAGTGGGAGAACTTGGCATGACCCTCCCAAGCTGCAACAGTGAGGAGAGAGGGCCCTGCACCTCATCTGGGCAGCAGGGATTGCTGGTGAACTGACCCAAGGGTGTGAGCACAGGAGAGCCAGTGGGCTAACTAGCTCAGATACCTCTTGGTCCCAGATCCAGAGCTTTGAAGTGGCCCATCCCATCAGTGAACTACTAGAATACATTAAAGGGCAAGTCCTACTGATCCAAAATTACAGGATCTCCATGACACAGGCCAACAACAGGGTATGGGAGAGGCATCCCAGTGAAGATCCAAAATTGATAGAGTTGCACAAGCCGGAAGCCTCATACCAAACCAACAAATCATTGTAGTTAAGAATTAACATTTGCGGGGTTGGGGATTTGGCTCAGTGGTAGGGCGCTTGCCTAGCAACCGCAAAGCCCTGGGTTCAGTCCCCAGCTCCGGAAAAAAAAAAAAAAAAAGAATTAACATTTACAAGCAAAGAAGTGTGGACAAAAGAATCTGCTGTGGGACACATTGTGACACACTACAGCTTCCACAATGAGATTTTCTTCTCTGTTGAGGGGTAGGTTGCAAGAGTAGAGGGCAGGTATGAGAGGAGAGAGAGATGGAATGGCATTCGGTGCATGATGGGAAATTCACAAAGCATCCATAAAAAGATTATAAAAACTCCACTGCTGTTGAGAATGTCTAAAAGTAAAACTGATGACACGAACACTTGTCCTATTTCTAGCCACTAGTGTCATCCCCAGAGGTGATCTAAAAGCAGTTATCACTAAATCCTAGCGTCATTTCTGAACAGGCTACCTGCATAGGCAGTGTGCTCAAATGTTTAATCAGCCTCTAAACCAACAGGAAGAGGAAACCCACCAACCTATTCTATTCTCTTAGCAGCCAAAGTGGGAAGTTAGAAAAGTGTACAAAGGACAGCATAAACTCTGGGATAGACAGAAAAGGAAGGTCAACATAAAAATAATAAAGATAGTGGTCACTAAAAAGAAAAGATATCATTAAAACATTGGTTCACAGCAAATACACAGGCGAATGCCAGCAGCAAACCACTGAACTGAGAACAGGACCCCCGTTGAAGGAATCAGAGAAAGGACTGAAAGGGCTTGAAGACCCCATATGAACAACAATGCCAACCAACCAGAGCTTCCAGGGACTAAGCCACTACCCAAAGACTATACATGGACTGACCCTGGACTCTGACCTCATAGGTAGCAATGAATAGCCTAGTAAGAGCACTAGTGGAAGGGGAAGCCCTTGGTCCTGCCAGTGCTGGACCCCCAGGGATTGTTGGGGAAGGATGGTAATAAGGGGAAGGATGGGGAGGGGAACACCCCTATAGAAGGGGAGGGAGGGTTAGGGGGATGTTGGCCTGGAAACCGGAAAAGGGAATAATAATTGAAATGTAAATAAATACCCAATTTAAGAAAGATGGAGAAAAAAATTGGTTCACATGATGTATTTAAAAATGAACAGTTAGCATGTATAGATATAAATTCTGCATGAGATATTTTGAAAATTAACACTTTATTCATAAAACATATTAAGAAACGTCAGAGATGCTGTATATTTAATTTATTATTTTATGTATATAGGTATTTTGCCTGCATATATGTCTATACACCACATGTGTGCCTGTGTCCACGGAGGCAGGAGGATATTGGATATCCTAGAACCAGAGTTACAAGTAGTTGTAGGATGCTAAATGAGTGCTGGGAACTAAACCCAGGTTCTCTGAAAGAGCAGCCCGTGCTCCTGACTGCTGAGCCATTTTTGCAGCCCAACTTAAAAAGGAAAATTTAAGGGGTCATTGCTACACATTTGCATGTACCAGACACATTCGCATGTACCAGAAGCAATAAGCCATGTATTTCAAAGAGGAACTAGGCTATCCTGACCTCAATTTTCATAAGACAGGTAATTAATAGATTGAATAGATTTTATACTTATTAAATAAAAAATATATCACACATGCACTATTTCATACTTAAATTTTTGATAAATCACACTTAAATTTTGGATTTGAACATCCATTTTCCAATTGATATCCAATCACCACAGCAGCAGTGATGACGCATAATGAAATGAGACCACATTGATGGTGAATTTAAATCACCTCCTGAGAATAGAGACCTAGTTGGTAGTGACATGGAAAATATTCTCAACATGTCCATCAGAAACCACCAATCCAGCATCACTGAGTAAGAAAAAGAAACTGAGTCTAGAACTCACTAGCAAACAACCCTGTGGCAAGCTCTCTGTGTCCAACACACTGTGTCTGTTCACACTCATAATGCTCACCAAAAGATACATCACAGTTTAGCTGGGAAAACATAACCAGAACCAGTCCTGTCTGGGACGAAATCCTAGACATGTGAAGAACATGACCCCATATGAATGCCAAACCCTCTAAACTCCGGCTGATGCTTGTCTCTTTGATCCTTAACGGACATTTTACATTTACTCTGACTAGGCTCAGCCATCAGTCTAACTGAAACATAACAAAATGAATGATTTAGCAGCTTTCCTATAAGGAATAATAAATGCTTGAGGCATGTATAGAATTAATATTATCAAAGATATGCTTAAAAGCTGATTTCTTGTTAAAAATCTGTTTTTTCTACATCTTCCAGTCTATGTAACTGTTAGGATAGTGTGCCTGATATGCCTGAATAATAGCTATTCATCTTCTCAAACCAATAGTTGATCAATGCAAGGTACATATGTATAAATAGCGAGTATGAGAAATCACACAAATAACCATGGTTAGTACCAATATGTGCTTTTCTACAGTGAAACTGAAACTGCAGCAACATATAGATTTTAAGAACAATTTTTGATACCAAATTGGCTTCTGAAAGGAACCAAACATTCCATTCATTGGCTTGTCTGAGCAGTCCTTTTACATCTTACCAACCCGTAGTAACGAAATCTTCCAATGGTTTATGCATTTCCTGTCACATCATAAGGTACAAACATGAACAACACACTTACATTTTGATAACCATGCTTATGACACAGTTCCCACACATGTATATACATGTATACAAATGGAAAAAGCCTGAGGACTTCCTCAAATGAATCATCTTTTAATTTACCACATCATACTTTCCTCAATAATTTATGCCTCATGAAGGTTTTTCAAAATATCTGACAGATTTCCAGTTCTCTTGCTCTAGACATAATATTCCAAGTTATGGATCACCATAAACTATTTAGTGAATCCAACATTTTTTAATATACCTTCAACTACTAGTGACTTTATTCCAGATCATAAAGTCTAGAGAGTAAAACTTTTAAAACCAAAAGGATATACATTTTGTTTGTTAGATAGCTTTTCAAAAATGCTATGTGACTTTATAGTTCCGTCAGCCACGAATGACTCTTCTTTCCATACCAAGACCAGTGAGATTTTAAAATGTGTAACATGACTTTAACTTGAACATCTGAAACTGACAATCTTTATATAAGTATTTATTTGGATTTATTCATATATTAGTATTTTTCTATAGACTGTTTTCCCCACTTTGAAGCTTCATTTCTAATCAAAAAACAAAACTCCAGGTCTAAATACTAATTCTTTGTAAAAAAATCATTAGAAATATTTTTTACAATATTGTTTGTCTTCTCTCATCTGTAATTTATCACATAAACAGTTTTCTAAATAACTGATTATGCCACTGTACTCTTGCATAGTTTCTAGACTTCCAAATCAACAAAGCTACTTTGCAGTGAGAGAATTAAGCATCTTAGTTAAGAAAGAGGCAAAAGGTAAAGAGAGGACACAATGGGCAAAGACTCATTGTAACATCAGCACCATTCCCCAGACAGAAACCATTGTTTTTCATGCCCGGCTTCTTTCTGTCTATGACAACACCTGGAGACTTCACACACAGTGTCATGTACTTATTCCCTTGAACTAGAGCTTGAATCTTCCACCTCTTCCTCATCAGTACAAGAAAATACTTGAAAATACAAGAAAGTACTTGCCATTATTACTATTATTTGTTTTCATGGTCTATATATGTCTATAAAAAAAAATCACTAAACACTTCATACTTTATTTTAAAGAAAAGGAAATGTAACTATTCCTTGACATACAAGAGCCGAAGAGTTTGAAATGTCTATAACTGAAAGTATCATTTAAATTATTCCTAGGAACTAAAGTGACAATATTGAGTTTCATTTGACAAGTGTCTTTTTCTTAACCAAAGTTCATTAAAATTTATACTTTGATATTTTATCTTTTCATGCCTTAAGGTAAAGTAAGCCTCACTTCTATAGACACTTGGCTAAAAGTTAAGGAACTAAGATGAGAGCTAACTCTGAGCTTTAGAATGCACTTACTGTTTTCTATGTTTGTTCTCAAGACCATTTCTGGGTGGTACTGCAGAGGGGGAATGCTCTGACCTGTCCACAGTCACGGAGCCGCTGACATCAAGGTCCTGACTCCTCTGTGTTACCCTGCTTTTCTGTGTACTGTGTCCAACCATCAGCAAAGTCCAAACTAGCCTCCAGTATGTCCCTCAAAATTCTAGGATTTTGTAGAGAAGCCTGAAACCAGTCACAGGAGGGCTTACATGGTTCCATTGCTCCACGCCCTTTGAAAAGTTTGAGCAAGATTCATCTCTTTCCTTTTCACAAACAAAACTGGCCAGACTGACAGAGAGTCATAGCTTACTTTTCTCACTACACATTCATCCAGTTATCTCCTAATCTCATAAGTCTTGACTCTATTGCCCTGTCCCTCCTCCCCTTACACTCCTCCAGCTCACTGTCTATTCAGTATCTATGGACACTGATACACCTAAAACAACTGGCTATTGTCCTGGGTTTCTGCTTCTTTCCCCTCTCATCAGAGCCTTTCACTTCCTCTCCACTTTTTACTTTCTTCTTGCTAACTGAATGTTTTTTTTTATTTCTATTCAATTGTGTCAACTTACACTTGAAAACTTACTTCTGGCAGGCTTTTAGCAAGCTTCATGAATTTTAGGGGGGGGAAAGCAGACTCTTCTGCTCTCTACAAGTAAGTATTCCTGTAAGTCTCTATGAGACTTAGCTATTCTAACATTGCTTTTACAGCGATGGATTCAGTGTGTGTTCGTGTTTGACAACGTGGTAAAACTTGAATCAACTAGCAACACTGACAGTCAAGCAGGAAAAAATTAGCAGTTAATAGGTTCACTTCTAAGTTCCATGGCCTCAGACAGCTGCATCAGTGTAAAAGGCATGAATTTTCTCTTATTGTGCAGCCCTCTTGGCCAATGAGGTAGCTGGTCATTAAACCAGGATATATGTGTTACTATTGCATATTTTTAGGCTTACCTGAAAAACCATTTTGCCATAAGCAAAACTAAACTTTCATATGTCTATGTGTACATATGTGTGTACAAGACACTCATGTGTATCTAAGAGAGAAGAGTCTTACTTAGCTATCAACTACCAACGTGATACTAGATCACCTGAGAGAAAGGCCTTGATTTGGGAACTGCCTAGATCAGACAAGTCTCCCCCTGGCATGTCAATGGAAAAGTTGTTTTGATTATGAACTGATGCATGAGCGCCCAGCCCACAGTGAGACTGTCCTAGATCATATGAGACAGGGGTCTTGGACTGTGTAAAAAGCCACATAAGAATGTGCCCGTGAGTGTATTAAGTGAAAGAGTAAGTCAGAACCTGCTTCAAGGTTCAAACTTGGCTTTTCTCAAAGATAGACTGTGACCTGTAAGGGTAAGAAAAATAAACCCTTTTTCCCCGAGTGGCTTTGGATCAGAGTATGTAATGACACTGAGCATAAGCATATAGTACTCATTATCTATCTATAATATCTCTCAGTAAATAGGACTATTGTTTCACACTCCTACCATTTTGACTTCCTTACCATCTCAGTTACAGTTCGATTGCTATCACAAACCACCCTGAGCAAGACAGCTTATAAAAGAAACAGGTTGATTCGGCAGCTCACAGTTGCAGCTGCTCCATGGCCATCATGGCAGGGAGCATGGCTTCAGGCAGGCCTGCAGGCATTGAACTGTAACACTAGGTGATAGCTCAAATCCCTATCCACAATTAAGACGCAGAGAAAGCTAACTCGGAATGTCCTGGGCTACTGAAACCTCAAATCCCATCAACAGTTACGCACTTCCACTAACAAGGCAACGTAGCCTAATCCTTCCCAAACTTCCACTAACAAGGCAACGTAGCCTAATCCTTCCCAAACTTCCACTAATCATCTGGGGACCAATTACTCAGGGATGCACCCACAGAAGCCATTCTCATTCAAACCACCACACTTACTATGGTGGACTGTCACCTTGAATTATGAGCTAAAGTAAACTGTCTTCCCTTTATATGCTGTTTTTGTCAACATATTTTATCACAGCAAAAGAATACAAAATAAGATAGTGTACGATTGGTATTGTAGCCAAACACATAGCATACATGCCATATAAAATCATGTTTTATTATCTTTTTAAAAATGGTGTTCTCAACTGTGCAGTCTCACTTTTTTTGAGACTGTAAAAAAGGAACAACAACAACAACAGTTAACAGCAGTTACCTCTGGGACAGATACTATAAGTTACTTTGAATTTTTAATATATAGTTATAAGACATTTAAGCATTACTGTTTAAATGGTACTGTCTAAAATCACATTTAGGATTTTTTCTTTTTCTTTTATTTATTTGGATATTTTATGTATTTACATTTCAAATGTTATCCCTATTCTCCCCATCCCCCATCCTTCCTCCCCCTGCTTCTATGAGGATGCTTCCACTCCCACCCACCCACTCCCACCTCCCTGCCCAGGCATTCCCCTACACTGGAGAAATGAGTCTTCACAGGACCAAGGGCTTCTCCTCCTATTGATGCCTGATATCTAGTTTTCAAATAAAGAGCTAGGAAACAATGAAAAACAGTAACTAAGAGGCATTTCTTAGTACAAGAAGGAATCAAAAAGACTTTCCAAAATGGATAGTGACTTAGACGCCATCAGCTCTGGTCTTCGGAATCTTCTGACTAAAAGTCAGTTTACATAAACCTTCTAAAGTAGGCAGGACTCTGACACCAAGCGCCACTCTGCAGTTTTAGTGGTTCCAGGACTAAATGTCAGTTTCCATACTTTCTGCACCTCTCAGTTTAGTAGTGTCTACAGCACTCAGCGTTCTCACGCATTGGCAAATCCTTAAGAGACACTAGTTGGCAATGATCACAAATTGAAGACTTAAATTATTCATAGATTTATCCAGATGTTTCCAAAACTAAGTTCTGTAAATAAAAGTGATTATTAAATGAGTACCAATTTACAACAAGAATGTAAATGACTCTGCAAGCTATTCCTAGTCACAGTGAAAGCTTTGCAGACAGCATACTATTAGCTCTGCTGATCTGTTTTTATTTTTCCTAATTGAAATGTGGTCCATGTTATCAGGCCATCTGCACCGTAACAAAACTCAGTAAACAAGACCAAGACACTGTTCTCTGTGAGGAGCAACATCCGATTTAGTTCGTGCTAAAAAACATTTCTCTAACAGGCCACTTTTTGATATAAAGACTGAAAACTTGCAAAACAGAATACATACACAGGACGCTGCACCCTCATTTGCATATCTAAGCACAAAATGCACACCAACTTTCTTTAGATAAACTCATGATACCAAACACACTTGTAATTCTACACTGCTTTTTGTATGGGGACCTTGCCAGCTGTGCCTAATTCATCGGTTGCACCAATGTAGACTAGTAATGTCCCTATCAAAAGACATTCTCCTCATTCTGTCTTGATGTTTCTCCCCTGCTGTAATCCCCCATACATACGTCTTTGTTTTTCAAGATAGTATTTTCCGATAAACGTGAAAGAAGACACTTGTTACATGAGCGGATTCCTATGGATACATATATATATATATATTTCTATGTTTATATGTACACATTTCTATGTTTACAAATGTATACATGACATATGTTTCTACGTCCTCCCCAATACCATCAGCAATCTTTTTGCTTTTCTCTTTAACAGATTAAAATGCTTTCCATATCTGTTTTAATCTATGTATTGACACTGGACACCTCTCCCATGTGTATGCCTTAGTAATTCGTGGGTAGCTGCCTGCTAGCAACAAGCACAAGCCTTTGGATTGGCATCTTTCCCTTAATGATTTATAGGTATTCTTTACAGACTGATGTGAACCAATATTCCCTACAAATTTTTTAATTTCTGAAGACTCTTAATTATTTTGCCCCCTTTACTACCCTATAATGTTTATTAGTAAATATATTCCTCTTTTGAATAATTTCTGACTTAAATGAAAGAAGTGTTACTCTGATATTGTTTTTAGAAATATCACCTCAATATTCTAAATATTATATTACCTAAACTTGTAAGAATTTTTTTCTGAAAAGAGAATCCAGTATTAGAGCTTCAACAGTAATGTTTTACATGTTTGTCAATACAGACCACACTCAAAATATTACATAGAAAGGTATGCGTATAAATGGGCAGTTTCACTTTATTTTAACTAGTTCTCAATCCATCCCAACTTAATAGCTTCTGGCCGGTACCTTCAGAGCTGAATACGGTGGGGAGGAAGGAGAAGCTGAAGAAAAGCACCTTCCTCAGAAATGTCTGTCACCCGTACTACCACAGCCCTTTGGAAGAGGCTGATAGCCAAGCACTGCCCAAGACTTCTGAGAAACTTGTGTGCCTTCCATAATTGTTAGTACTGTACATAGAGTACCTTCCTGTCAGAGTACCTGCATGTACAGATGGTCCCCTTCAACAACAACCCTCCATGCAGGCCAGCTCTAATACACTGAGAAGCCTACATCTAACCAACACTTTACATAAATCTGGTTCCAATACTGTTCTAATCATTTTCCTTGCTTTTATGACAAAGTAATTTACATGGCTTTGTGTTGCAATGGCCGGTTTCAGCTGTGGCTCCATGCTCAGTTCTTTCAGTTCTTCCCCATCAGGGTGTGTGTAGCTGCCTCCACACACGGCTGACAGGACAAAGTGGAATCTAAAATGGATGGACTCCAGATGAGAGTGAATGATGTGGGGAAGGGGAGACTTCTCCAAGGATTCGAAAGGAACAATTCTGGGATGATCTTAGCTTGGGCTCTGCTTGTATTCAAGGTAGGCTTGAACACATACATTTTATTAAGGGTGAATCAGTTCTGTATATGAACCTTGGAGAGGGGAGGGGTTCTTCTTAAGATAACATTTCATTGGCTAGAGTACTGGGAATGCAGGTGTGGATGGCTGAGCTCCCAAACAAGGTCAGAGAAGGGGACTCTGTACTGGTAAGTAAACGGAGTCCTCCAATTTTTTCCTTTTTTTTTTAATTGTATTTTCTTTATTTGCAATTCAAATATTGTCCCCTTTCCCAGTTTCATGTCCATAAGTCCCTTAACCAATCATCCCTCCCCTTCTTCTATGAGGTTGTTCCCCCTCCCCAACCACCCAACCCTTCCCACCACCCAGCCCTGACATTACCCTACAATGGGGGTTCCAACCTTGGCAGAACCAAGGGTTTCTCCTCCGATTAGTGCCCAACAAGGCCATCCTCTGCTATATATGCAGCTGGAGCCATGGGTCTGTCCATGTGTACTCTTTGGATAGTGGTTTAGTCCCTGGGAGGGCTGGTTGGTTGGTATTCTTGTTCTTATGGGGTTACAAGCCCTGTTAGTTCTTTCAATCCATTCTCTAACTCCTCCAATGGGTACCCCGTTCTCAGTTCAATGGTTGGCTGTTAGCATTCACATCTGTATTTGTCATGCTCTGGCAGAGCCTCTCAAGAGACAGCTATGTCAGGCTCCTGTCAGCATGTACTTCTTGGCATCAGCAATATTGTCTGGGTTTGGTGGCTGTATGTATATGGGCTGGATCCCCAAGTGGGGCAGTCTCTGAATGGCCATTCCTTCAGTCTCTGCTCCAAACTTTGTCTCTGTATCTCCTCCTATGAATATTTTTGTTCACCTTTTTAAGAAGGACTGAAGCATCCCCACTTTGGTCATCCTTCTTGAGCTTCATGTGGATTCTATCTTGGGTAATTCCTGCTTTGGGGCTAATATCCACTTACAAGTGAATGCATATCATGTGTGTGTTTCTGTGATTGAGTTACCTCACTCAGGATGATACTTTCTAGTTCCATCCATTTGCCTATGAATTTCACGAAATCATTGTTTTTGATAGCTGAGTAGTACTCCACTGTGTAAATGTACCACATTTTCTGTATCCGTTCCTCTGTTTACGGAACCTGAGTTCTTTCCAGCTTCTGGCTATTATAAATAAGATGCTAAGAAGATAGTGGAGCATGTGTCCTTTTTATCTCTTGGAGCGAGCGCCTTTTGGGTATATGCTCAGGAGTGGTATAGCTGGGTCCTCAGCTAGTACTATGTCCAATTTTCTGAGGAACCAACAGATTGATTTCCAGAATGGTTGTATCAGCTGGCAATCACACCAACAATGGATGAGTGTTCCTCTTTCTCCACATCCATACCAGCATCTGCTCTCAACTGAGTTTCTGACCTTAGCCATTCTGACTGGTGTGAGGTGGAATCTCTGGGTTGTTTTGATTTGCATTTCCCTGATGACTAAGGATGCTGAACATTTCTTTAAGTACTTTTCAGCTATTTGATATTCCTCAGCTGAGAATTCTTTGTTGAGCTCTGTAGACCCCTTTCTAATAGAGTTACTTGGTTCTTTGGATTCTAACTTCTTGAGCTCTTTCTATATATTAGATATTAGCCCTCTAGCAGATGTAGGGTTGGTAAAGATCTTTTCACAGTCTCTTGGTTGCCCTTTTGTCCTAGTGACAGTGTCCTTTGCCTTACAGAAGCTTTGCAGTTTTATGAGGTTCCATTTGTCAATTCTTGATCTTAGAGCATAAGCCATTGGTGTTTTGTTCAGGAAATTTTCTCTAGTGCCCATGTGTTTGAGATTCTTCCCCCACTTTTTCTTCTATTAGTTTCAGTGTATCTGGTTTGATGTGGAGGTCCTTGATCCACTTGGACTTGAGTTACTTACAAGGAAATAAGAATGGATTAATTTGCATTCTTCTACATGCTGACCTCCAGGTGAACCAGGGGCATTTGTTGAAAATGCTATCTTTTTCCCACTGGGTGGTTTTAGCTCCTTTGTCAAAGATCAAGTGTCCATAGGTGTATGGGTTCATTTCTAGGTCTTCAATTATAATTCATTTATCTACTTTCCTGTCTCTCTACCAATACCATACAGTTTTTATTACTATTGCTCTGTAATATAGCTGGAGGTCAGGGATAGTGATTCCCCCATAAATTCTTTTATTGTTGAGAACAGTTTTCCCCATCCTGGGTTTTTTGTTATTCCAAATGAATTTGCAAATTGCTCTTTCTAATTCTATAAACAATTGAGTTGGAATTCTGATGGGGATTGCTCTGAATCCGTAGACTGCTTTTGGCAAAATGCCATTTTTACTATATTAATCCTGTAAATCCATGAGCATGCATTTTGCACTGAGCTCAGAGGAGCTATCTAAATAAGGTAGACTGTGACCTTAATTAATTAGCAGGTTTTCACCAACTGTTTCTCTTATCCTTACAACTTACCAATTGCAAAGAGTGCCAAGCTAGTGTCTGTGTCTGCAAACTAGAGAGACACACATTCAGCTCTAAGTAGTTTTGAGGAACTTCACTGAGGGTCAGAAATAATGCCACAGAACACAACATCATCCTTGAAAAGGCCCTTGTATACATGCTTTCTTCAGTTATAAGCATAGTCTCAAAGTAATGGCACCCTAATAGTAGCAGAGTCCATTTCAGGCTTCCCATAGCTATGTTGCTCAGTTTTTAACGTAGTCTTCAAACCTCTGGGAAAACGTTGTCAATAAAAGAAAAAGAGCAATTTTCCTCTAATCTAAGTTTTACTGTTACAAAATTACTTCCATATTTATTTTCAGTATCAAGACAACCATAATATTTTAACTCGGTCTCATTTTTTATTAGGACTTGTTTCCTTTGACATGCTGTCTTTTAAATTCTAAATTTTGTGCTCTCTAAGGAAAAAGTGAGTGAATTTCATTCAATGCCTCCCTCGCATCCTCTTTATTCTCATCCTTACATTGGACTGTATATTAAATGTAAATAAGCATTATGTAAATATAATTATTTAAAGCCTGTCTATGCAGTCAATCTTCCTTAATGGGCATTAATTTGTATTTGAATGCTTTGTGACCATGTATCACAAGAAAAGTATTCCTTCTACAAGCACTGGTCAAATGAAGAGTATTTTTAAATCAGATGCCTATTTTCTTTTAAGTACACCAAACAGAGCTGTAAGACAGTAAAAAATCATTCTACATTAAAGACTGCTTCAATAAATGATACTTTATCTTTTTAAGTTTTATCTTTGATTTTAATAATTTTAAATATGAGCATCTGAATAAATGAATGGTACTTGGGATGTCACTTGATTACTAAACAAGTTGATCTTAGAATATGTAATCATTTTCTTTTGATTATTTAAACAACCTTTCTGTCCTAAGAAAATTTTCAAAAATGATAAAAGAAAAATATATAAAGATCATGAGTTATGAAATCTAAACAGTAAAAAAACAGAATGGGATACACAACCAGTCCATGGCCAATTCTCCCCTAAATGATAACAGGCAGGATGTACAACTTAGGAGAGATAAATTTACCAACTTTAAGTTACCACCAGATCTTATTATAATTAACTTCAGACCGTTATAGAAAACTCAAAATACAAGAAATTATATAGACCCCCATTAAAATGTCTTATACATATTAAGATAGAATTTAAATTCAAAGATTCCCACTAAAGGGCACAAGTGTGCCCATTTAAAAGTACTCTAATGTATAGTACTTTAATGTATAGTAAGATGGCCTTAAAGAGGCCATCTACATGAGAACATGTAAAGAGGCCACAGACACCACATTCCGAAGACTCCACAACTTCGCAGAAAAAAGGAAAGCCAGAAACACAAACATATACATACACCTTCTACGGGTCACAATAGCTATTTCTTGCCCTAATGAAGATTCTGGTCTATCACATCTAGTAAAATGAACAACTACATGAAGTTTGAGACAATTATGATAAACATCATATGGTGCTAAGGGAATTCACAGAAACAGGGCCTTAGTCTAAATATATGTCCAGTAGTTTCTATAAATCATCTACAAATTAAGTAAACAATTCACATGAGTACAACACAGACAGGCCTGTAAGGAAACATGGTAAGAACGCTTTTATCAAATTATGAAGATGCTTTCATCTGTAAGTACCACTGTGTATTTATGAAATCTAAATGGTATATTATATGTCTTTTCATGAAGTGCATGCTAAATCTTATTATTATGTTGAACAACTGAGTTTGTGACCCTCTAAGAATCACACATAAACAATGATAAATTTGCAAAGGCAATATTCTCGTGGGGTCCATCTTGTCTGGACAACCCATAAATCTGACTCATGACTTTATGAGTCTGACCTCCAAGTGTAACTTGTGAAGGCAGATCTGGTGCATCCTTCACTATGGGCCATTGCTCATTAAAGCAGTTGGCAAAGACAGTGGAAGACTGGGACCAAATAGCTAATTCAGCCTTAGGTATGAGGCTAATTAGAAGACAAGAGCTGATTAGTGCTAAGAAAAATGAAGAACCAGAAGAAGAAGAAAGGGTTAAACTGCTGTGTGTCTTTGTGTCACCAAGTTATCTAGATGGCACAGGGATCTGGTTCAATCTTCATTGTCACAATTCAATGAATAATAAAAAAAATAATAAATAAGTTTTTAAAAAATAAAAGAGGGGTTGACCCATAGCTCCAGCTACATATGGAGCAGAGGATGGCCTTATCTGGCATCAATGGAGGATGGGGTGGGAGGAGACGACTTTCATCCTGTGAGGTCTTAATGCTCCAGCATAGGTGAATGCTAGGGTGGTGAGGTAGGAGTGGGTTGGAGGGTAGGGAAGCACCCTCATAGAAGAAGGGGATCAGGGGATGGGATAAGGGGTTTTCAGAGGGGAAAACAGGAAAAGGGATAACATTTGAAATGGAACTAGATAAAATAACCAATAAAACTTGTTTTTAAAAGAAGAGAGGTTGGGTTTTTTTTAATCAAGAGTTATCATCGTTTGGAAAAATACAATTATTACAGCACACTTCTTGCAAGGTACACAACATTTCCCAATGAGTATGCTAAGGTCAGCGGTAAAGGATGAAATGAAACAGGGTTAAGCTTATAGTTAGGAGGAGAAGGAAGGCTACAACTTTTAGAAGAAAAGGGGTAAAGTATAAAAAGGGTTCTAACAACCTATGTCTCTCATAACTTAAAAAATAAGTCATCAGGTAATATGTAACCTGCCTAAGAATATTTTAGAGTTGAAAAAGAGATGCGTTCCATTTTAGATCACAAATCTACCACAGCCAAATATAATAAGAACCATGACATAACACTATGAAAGCTGATTTTATATGTAAAGGTGCAGGAAATTTTTTCAATGAAATATTAATATATTAATTAAATTATATTTTCAAATCTCATATTTGAAATTATATTAATACATTATTCTTTGTTATATATAAAAATAAAAAAGTCAGTGTTCAAGCCAGGCACATTAGCTTACCAATATACGTGATATTTAAGCCAATGTGGTAAGTTTTCTCAAGTTTTTGAGGACCACAAATCAAATAAAGGAATGAAGCCAGGAGCTTATGTTAACCCTCTGCGTACACTAAATAAAGAAGATGGGCAAATAATCCAACTTACAGGAAGACAAGGCTGCCAGATACGGAAAGAATGGATCCTTAGTCACTGGAGGACTTAAATCTCGGCCTATCAAAATAGAGCCATTTTGTCAGATGTACAAGCCAGTAAGATCTGTTTTCTTTGAATCACATCTAACTGAAATCAGTCATTCCTAAGACAATGAGGATAGAATAGTTAAAGGACAAAGGACAGACTACAGAAAAACTAATCTCCATGACATTACTAAGGAGGTTAAAAAAAAAAAAAAAGAAACAAACAAACAAATTTAGTGCTGAGTCTCCATAAAGACATCTGGAAGACCAGGCAATAATACTGAGAAATATATGTGGCAGCTAAATATCTCTGTTTCCATGTACTGAACTCTATGTTGTGATGCCAAGGGTTGACTTTATACCAAACAGATTATATTATGTCACAGAACCTTTTCTTAATGTAATCATATGAATTAAAAGAAAATGTGTCACGGGGATGGCTCAGTGGGTAAAATGATTGCTGTGCAAACGTAAGGACTTTTATTTGAATCCTCAGCACAATAAATAAGTAAACAAACAAATAAAATAGTCTGAGTATTGGCGAACATCTATGACAGCAGAAGTGAGAGAAGGAATTAAGACAGACAAATATTGAGGCTGACAAGCTACTCTAGCCAAAAGGGTGAGCTCCAGCTTCAATAAGAGACCATATCAAAAAATAAAGGGAAAACCAAAACAAGATAGCCAATATCAACCTCTTACATTCACATATGCATGCATGCATTGTGACTGTATCAATATAAGCACATTCAAATGCCACCACAGAGAGAGAGAGAGAGAGAGCTGTAACTTTTTATAATTTAATTAGTCCTTGTATTTCAGCTGAATTAGTTTACTTCTAACAAAGTATAAGCTATATAATGAAATCAAATAAGTTTCCACAGTGTTCTAGAACAAAGCTTTAACTTGTAACATCTATAGAAAAAAATGTATTCTTTGTTTCCAGTCATTAATGTTACTGTTCTTTTCAATAATTTTTACTTTCTTTAAGTTGTACTTACATGATTCATCACTATTTTGGTATTTCCATTTAATACTGTATATAATAAAGTTCTACTGTCCGCAACATTTTACAATGTTACAGAAAAAAATAAGCATTATTACTTAAATCATGGGTTAATTCTAAGACAAATTGAAAATGAA
The DNA here is from genome assembly GCF_021556685.1 of Rattus norvegicus. NCBI lineage: Eukaryota > Metazoa > Chordata > Mammalia > Rodentia > Muridae > Rattus > Rattus norvegicus. Next base: position 68,707,240 of record NC_141548.1, read on the forward strand.
CTTACTATACACTCTATTTCATCTTGTTGCCAAAACCTGAGGCCAGATTTACAACTATTATGCTACTTTTAAAAACAAGGCTTTTCTTTTATGCTTCTGTTATGGGAGTGCTAGTTAAGTAGATGGAGTTTTACCAACAGAGATCTGTAATCTAAACGTTGTTCTTTGCCATAAGACTTACTCTCTGGTTTTACAACATAAAAATTTGGGGTGGAGTAACTTGTATTTTTCTCTATCTATAGAATAATATTTTTATTGAATTACAAACACAGAAATAGATAAAGACAACAGGTAGAAAAGTAAAATATCAGAAGTATAATCAGTATCAATTCTTGCTGGATAAGGATGTCACAGAACTAAGTACTTCAGACTAATACATACTTATTCTAGGTGATTCAGGTACCTCTATAAGGGGTCACATATCACTTTTCATGTTTCTGAACCATTTGAAAACAGAAGGTGATTAAAAACTCTCAGATGCCTATGAATTCCATTTACATGGAGTATATCGCTGTAATTTTTTTAAATGCATTCATATTCAAATCTGAGAACCATGATTCTTAGCTCATCAGGCCTGCTTAATTGCACTAACATCTGCAATCAATTTAAATTCTTTAAGATAGTCTTTCACAGTGCTTGAAGTGATTTCATGCTGTGATAGATTTAACACACTCACTAATTTATAGACACACACAAGCAGATGAGACCTAGTTTTCCATGGGTGAGGTACAACACTGAAGGGCAGTGTATTCCCACGTAGCTGGGATACAGCAGATGACGCACCCTAACAGCTAAGGAAATACGAGATGACTGTACCGTGCACGCATAGCAGAGAGTGAAGCTAAACTAGCGTTTCCTCTAAATCTATTTGTAAGTCATGCACCATTTAGTGGTTTGATGAGAGTTTACAGATGCAATAAACTGCAAAACTAGAGCTACCAGGTGAAGTTATACAGAATAGTGGTTTCCCTCAATGAATCATCACTCCTTCCTGGAAAATGGAGGAGGAGGGGATGAGACAACCATTTTTAACCTAAATTACCACTCCCCACAAAACAAGGAAAATACAGAGGACTGGAGAATCTGGATACATGGCAGAAGTACTATGGTTCTGGAAGCCTCCTGGGTTCTCACAGGAAAATAAAAGCCAAAACCAGGTGGCGGCAAACACAAAACAACACGGATAACAAAATAACACTGGATAGCAATGCCGACCTCCACAGCTTCAAAAGAAAGCAGCTGGAGACTCACCATCAGACTACAAGACCTTCACACTAGCAAAATCAGGCCAGAACAAACAAGAGAAAGAGAGCAACCAAGTTATGAGAAAGGAAAAGCCAAAATCATGAGCAGTCTCAGTGCTGTGTGACTGGTTTGGTCTGACACCATAATAGAGGACTCCAGAACGGCGCAGGGAGATGGGAGAGGCTGGGCATCAGGGTCCCCGAAGGCCAACACTCAGCTCACTGGGCTGAGACAAGAGGGAATTCTACCTGGAGCAGAAAAACGCTGGGAATAAAATTAAAACTGAGCAGAACATTCCTACAAAATGAAAGACATCTCTGTTGGCCAACACAAAATGGATAGCATGATGGATGGGTGGGTAGTGGGGTGTGTGTGTGTGTGTGTGTGTGTGTGTGTGTGTGTGTGTCTGTGTGTGTCTGTGTGTCTGTGTGTGTGTCTGTGTCTGTGTGTGTCTGTGTGTCTGTGTGTGTCTGTGTCTGTGTGTGTGTGTGTGTGTGTGTGTGTGTGTGTGTGTGTACACATCTTGTCTTTTTGTAGTTGGTGTTTTGGTCTTAATGAGTTTCTCTTTGTTAGATTATTTGTTTTCTCTTTTTTAATCCTTTTGGTTTTCCTCTTTGAGTTTTTATGTTATTTTATTTTCCTTTATTTTATTTCAATGATAGAGAATTTCCAGGAAGGAGAATAGGAAATTTGGGGAACAGAATCTGGGAGGTGTTAAGAGAACAGAAAGAATACTACCAAAATATACTGTATAAAAAACTATAAATAAACATTATTGTTTGCCAAATTAAATATGAGGTCAGATATTCAGTAAATAGAGAAGACAAGAAACAAACATTTAAAACAGATAAAGAAACTGAAAAGAAAAAAAGAATTTAAGCAGAAAAAAATTAAACAAAAACTTTTTAAAGTTAAATGGAAAAAAAGAAAGATTTCACAATTCACTTCCAGGTTAAAAACAGGATGAATGTTTCCTGTTGCATTTCATACCCTTACATGAAACAGCCCTTTGGCACATGACCAGTACAAGGTACAGCTTTTAAATGTTAAAAAAAAAAAAAAGTACATCTCTGCAGGTCTAAAAACCAATCGGAAGGAATAACAGAATAAACAACTCATTTGAGAGGCAGAGCAGAGCTAAAATAAACAATATGCGTACATCAGAAGAGGAACAGCTAAAAGGTGGAAAGAAGGCGGGGCCAAGGAATGGTAGAGTAGGGGGATATCAATAAAAACATTCTGTTTGAAAATGTAAGAAAAAACCTAATACCTTAGTCTTAATTTATTTTATTTTTAATAAATATATAGTTATATCATTCCCCCATTCCACTTATCTTAAAGTTTTTAGTTTAAAAAAAAATGTGGGAGATTGTTCAGTAAGATAGAATCAGTGATTTTTGGTAGGATTATGTTTGGTCTTGGCAGGCATCTTTGTGCGTATTGTGTTTTAATTAAAAGCTTGCACTGCTCTTATAAAATAACCAAATACAGCACAAGTTATCTATGAGCCAATGAAGACATTCACGCATACACACACATGCACACTAACATACACACACATGCATGCACACACACATGCACACATGCACACATACATGTGGGAAAGAATTTTAAAGAAAAGAAATTTTAGTTTCTAGTTTTAGCTACAATACTAACGTGACTTCACAGATTATTTGGACATTTCTCTCATTTGCAAACCTCAAGATATACATATAGTTCAGATCTTCAAGTAAATAAAAACAGTCTAATGACAACTAAATGTATCTACCAAATAGAAGTATAACAATGTTATGCTTAAGAAATCTGGTGCCAGGAAATGAGTTTATATTTTATTCACACTGTAAGATATAGCTTTCCCAGAAAAGTCTGCAACTAGTATAGCAAATACATAATAGAACACACAGAGAAGCTTCAGATTGAACTGTAATGAATTACAAAGATTCCTCACTTACTGAATATCCCCTGGAAAACATTTTTAATAATGAAGGGATTTAAAATAATATATAATACAGATAAAAGGCTAAAACAAATTTTTGTTCTTCGAGTTTAAGTGCTACCACTACACAGCAAACCTCAAGAAATAATAAATCTCCTTTGCATGTCAAAATGATGAGCCCCATTGAGTCTGTGAAGAATTCATTCCATGTAGGGATAACTGAAGGATACGACCAACAAACAAAGAGAAACTGCACAGTGGTTTTCACAGCATTTGCTTCTCCTTCCTGCTAATGGTGTATTTGTTTGTCTCTTTTTCTGGAAAGAAGCAGCCTTTTCTTTGATACAAACATTCTTTCCATGTGATGATCTCTGCCAATGGGCAGATGTCACTGGGAGAGTCTCAGCAGATACAGTAAATGCCCCACCTGGGGTCCACGGAGATGCTATGTAAGTACATCACAGGGAGATGCTACGTAAGTACATCACACGGAGATGCTATGCGAGTACATCACACTGAGATGCTATGTAAGTACATCACACAGAGATGCTACGTAAGTACATCACACGGAGATGCTACGTAAGTACATCACACGGAGATGCTACGTAAGTACATCACACGGAGATGCTATGCGAGTACATCACACTGAGATGCTATGTAAGTACATCACACGGAGATGCTACGTAAGTACATCACACGGAGATGCTACGTAAGTACATCACACGGAGATACTACGTAAGTACATCACAGGGAGATGCTATGTGAGTACATCACACGGAGATGCTATGCGAGTACATCACACTGAGATGCTATGTAAGTACATCACACGGAGATGCTACGTAAGTACATCACACGGAGATGCTATGTGAGTACATCACACAGAGATGCTATGTAAGTACATCACACGGAGATGCTATGTAAGTACCTCACACTGAGATGCTATGTGAGTACATCACACAGAGATGCTATGTGAGTACATCACACGGAGATGCTATGTGAGTACCTCACACTGAGATGCTATGTGAGTACATCACACGGAGATGCTATGCATTAAGTACCTCACACCTGAAGCCAGGGTGTGAACGTTCATTCACCAAGTTGAAGATTGCATACCATCAACACTTTGGCTCCATTAGATTAGTATTACTCTATGAGGTACAAGGTGAAGAAGGCCATATTCTACAACCCAGAAGCCTTACTCATGGTCCACATAGCTATCTCGGAGAGCCTCTGAGTTCAAATAAATGCCTGACCTCCACATGCAGTAATTCTGGTTCAAATGTTTACCCTCACAGTCTGGACGTGAAGACACCTGAATGGGTCTAAATGACTCTTGTGCAGACTCAGGTCTGAAGCTACTGTTGTGGGGTACTTTGTTTTCTTTGTTTTCCTTCACCAAGTATCTGTTCATAGAACATTTTCTCTTGTGGGTTTTCCTTCAGAAACGTTCCTTTTTTCAGAAATTCATTCCATATGATCATTTTCGCATAGTGTTCATCTCTATCATAAACGGGTGGCTCCTTTAACTAGTGCTTTCTAAGACACTGATAAAAAATATGGACCTCTGCTAAGACTGAACCCTCAGTGAACGTGATTGTTGGGGGGAGGGTGGCAATGGGGGGGGGAGGATGGGGAGGGGAACACTCATATAGAAGGGGAGAGGGAGGGGGTTAGGGGGATGTTGGCCCGGAAACCAGGAAAGGGAATAACAATCGAAAAGTAAATAAGAAATACTCAAGTTAATAAAGAAAAAAAATATATCTAATAAAAAAGAAAGAAAAGAAAAGAAATAGTTATCCCGTGTGAGGTAAACCTGAATAAAAGGACAAATATGGTTTAAAAAAAAAAATATGGACCTATGACATGGCTCAGTGAGTAAGGCAACAACCACCAACCTTGACACCTTCAGTTTGATCCCAAGACTCTACAGAAGGAAAGGGAAAAACTGATTTGTCCAATCTGTCTTCTGACCTTTATCCACATACCCACCCACAAACAGAAAGACACACAGAAACAAATAGACAGACAGACAGACAGACAGACAGACACACACACACACACACACACACACACACACTAAGATGTAATGAAGTTTTAAAATTTTTTTAACTTGGTATGAATCACAATAAGAAAAATATCGGAGAGAAAGAAAAACTCAACAACCATGAAACAACCACCTCAGATGACCTCCGATGCCAACAACTGGTATAAACACTATTAAACAACTCCAAGTCTAAAATTCAGCAGACAATTATTTTCCTACAGAGCCCTTAAAAAATAAAATAGAATAAAAACTTACAATAAAGGCCATTTTTACCATAAACTTTAAAGACCAGTAATGTGGAATTCTAATTTAAACCTATGAAAATCTCTTCATAGCTTGAAGGGGCTCGAGATCCCATATGTACAACAATGCCAAGCAACCAGAGCTTCCAGGGACTAAGCCACTACCTAAAGACTATACATGGACTGACCCTGGACTCTGACCTCATAGATAGCAATGAATAGCCTAGTCAGAGCACCAGTGGAAGGGGAAGCCCTGGGTCCTGCTAAGACTGAACCCCCAGTGAACATGATTGTTGGGGGGGGAGGGCGGTAATGGGGTGAGGAAGGGGAGGGGAACACCCATAAAGAAGGGGAGGGAGAGGTGCTAGGGGGATGTTTGCCCGGAAACCGGGAAAGGGAATAACATTCGAAATGTAAATAAGAAATACTCAAGTTAATTAAAAAAAGGGAAGAAAGAAAAAAGAAAATCTCTTCATACAAGAAAAAGTGATTGGTTTTGTTCATTACTATCTCCTCCTTGAGGACTACCTTGTGCCCACTAACAACTCATAAGGATGCTATATTAACTTGAGCTCTTGAAAGATAATTTTAATTCTATATAAATAAAGTCTGATATACACAGGCAGAAATTGAAATTATAAGTGCTACCCAGATTATGAGAAAATATGCTTAACAAGAAATGGATTCACTCACTGCCCTTAAGCTCTGAAATTTTCTCCTACTCAGCAAACAAAAGCAGGAAAGAAAAAACTCCAAATGCCAACGACCAAATTTTACTATGCTTTTTGATCGCAAGGGGTGGTTTATGAACCATAACCTAAAACACATGCAAAACAATCCATGTTAAATTTAACAGGCAGTAAGTGCAAAACTGATAAATCTAAGTTTCTAGTGTTAAACTACATAAACTCCTTAAACAAATAGGAAACTGAAAACCTTGATGCATTTCCATCTAAGATATTTGCTAACATTAACACGTAAGGGGTCAGGGATACGATAAAGCAACTGAAAGCACCCGCTGCCCTTGCAGAGGTCCAGCATGTAGTTCCCGGAAGCCACACGGAAGCGTACAACCATCGGGAACGTGAGTTCCAAAGGATCTGATGCATCTTCTGACCTCCTCAGGCATCTGCACCCACATAATGTGCATGCATACATATATATTAATTAAGATGAATGAAAATAATAAATAAAACCAACACTTAAATCCTAAACCAAAACAGGGACAATGGAAAGCATAGAAATTTCCTCATAGTGTCATAAAATTAATAATTCAAGGCTAAAACAAATTAATTCTAATGTTGGCATCCAGAAAGACAAATCAAAGTGAATGTCTAATACATTCTCAAAATAGTTCCATTGATGCCAAGGACAGTCATGCTCCCCATACTTAGAACATGAGACTGAGATGGAACTAGTGGAACCATGAGAGGACCTCTACACACCTGCAACACTGTATCATGAACCTTGTAATACACACATACAAATAAATACTCAGATGCATATGCAGCACACAAATATATAGGTGCTTACATACACATATACCCATATACATGAGTACTATTGTATACATGGATTTGCATGCATATGCATACATTTACTTACATATACAATACTACAATCCCACACATAGGAACTCAAGTTAGAACATAATCATGGAGAAAGGGGGGCAGGATCAGGTATGGGGGAACCAGGAGAGAAGCCCAGAGGACCAGGAGAATGAATGGAAAGATATAGCTGCTGGGGTGTGGTGGGGGGGTAGGGAGAACCTCTGGAAAGTTCCAGAGACCTGGGATAGGAGAGGCTCCCAGGATTCAATGTAGTTTTGTTATTTAAAACTTTATTGCTTTTTCTATGTCTCTTCAAAGGTTCTAAAATGCTTGGAGTTTAGTCTTGTTTTTTATTTTATTTTAAAAATCTGAACACTAATTCAGCAATATTTATGGAAGAACGTTAAGCCATTAAGGTATTTGAACTTTTTTAGTACATGCTCTGAAATCCTTACAGTCACATAGAAATGAGGCAGACGACAAATAGACAAGCAAAGTGAGAGAGCTAGCAAACTTCTGTGAGTCGCAGAGAAACACACTTCTTCTAAAAAAGAACCAGCTTGTAAACTTGGACTCCCTAATCAGCTCTTCAAGGCCTTCATGCTCTCTACTCCTTTCATAGGTCTGCTATCTCTTCTGGGGAATATAGGTTGGTGCCTCTACGGAAGTGCTTCTCAACCTGTGGGCCACAGCCTCTTTGTGGGTTGAACAACCCTTCCCCATGGCTCATCTAAGTCCATCTGAAAACATGGGGAGAACATGGAGGCTGATGTTAAGATTCCTCACTGTACCTTTACAGGTTGTTATGAGTGTTCTTAAGAAATGGATGTGTACAGGGCTTTGTATGTTTAGGTGGGCAATTATATCTTATCAATTGGATCAGAGGTTATTGTGTTGTGTATTCTTTCTTGTGGCAAATTAAGTTTAAGAGAGTATGTGGCAGCTGGGACACTAAGCCACCACGGAGTTGTGATGTGTGTCTGTGGCATGGAAACCTGCCTTGGGACTTGGATGGAGAGAGAGATTGTTACCAGGCTCAGAGGAGGCCTTCAGCAGTGTGATATGGGATGGAGCAAAGCGGGTGAGACGCTTTGCTGACTGAGATTAAGACACCTACCAGATACCTTGGTGCACTGCAGTGATGGATCTAGAGGAGGTAAAAGAAAACCGATTTTTATAATTTTACAACAACAGATGGCGAACCAACCTGTGAAAATCCACTAGTAATCCTAAGAGTTGAGAAAAAGTTTTATTTTCTAAGTAAGAGGAGGCCAGCACCATGTTGAGTCATGTGATGTCTCAAGTCAGGAAACTTTAAACAAAGAAACACAAAAGCAGCCTGGGCTGGCAGGCTGTAAATCCCCTGCTGTGTGATAAAGTAATGGCAGTTCAGAGAGTTAGAGATTAAAAGCTGCTTTTTAAAGAAAGTTGTTTAGAAAGTCTTTCAGGATACTCATATTCCTTCTAACATGGTCTCCACGGGAATTTTGGGTTGAAATCCTAGTTAGACAAGCTACTTCTTAATGACAGGTATTATTAGAAGGTGATTAACTTTGTTTTTAAAAACAAGGGAGTACAGAGATTACCCAAATCATGTGGGGATTTTCATCCATGGTTCAGATTTAGGGAGAATTAGTCAAGTAGAGAATCGTGATATTTACAAGTTATTAAGGTTTAATAAAAATCTGTGGCTCTGGGTAGAGAGCTTAACGGATAGATATATTTTGGGCTAAAGTCCTGGTTTGATAATTTACTTATTGATATTGGAATTGATAGAAGGTATTTACAAATTATTAAGATTAATTGGGCTAAAGCCCTAGTTTGATAAGTTACTTGTAGATAGTGGAATTGATAGAAGGTGTTTAGTTTTTTTATGAATTACCCCACTAAAGGCCATATGGCTTGTTGATGCCGGTGAGCGAGAGTTTGTGGTTATTTTTGATATTTACCACAACAGGCAGCTCAGATTCTCTTAACGTGGTCTTCATGGGAATTTTGGGTTAATTTCCTGATATCACAGAGTACAAAAGGCTCATTGTTTAGCTTACTTCCTTTTTTAAAATGGTTTAATCTTCATAAAGGATATGACTTAGTTTTATGAACATATTATTACTCTGGGACAGAGTGCAAGATACAAGCTTTTCTGATTACAGACTAAGGAACATAGTATTTTGGGAGAAATATTTTTGTCTTTGTGTTTTTAAAAAGTGTGATTAGGCTGTGGAAAACTCACAGAGTCATACTGATCAGATTTGAGAGAGGGAGACCACCTGAAAAACTAGATTCAAAGGAGAATCGAACAAAAAGCTATCTCGATTCTAAACTTTTGTCTTGAGAGTTGCATTTTGCAGAATGTGCCTACTTGGATTCCTGGTCTCAAGGACTTCAGCTGGGTCCAGTTAGAACACATTCGACTACTGCATTTGCTTCATTCTTCCTACCCGCTACTCCAAGGATATCTCAACACCCATGTACAGCTTTAAGAAGTTATAGAGGAGTCGTCGCCCTAATTCCCTAGACTTTTGGGGGGGGCTGAAAATGGTTATTGTAAGGTTGTTTTATGAGAAATCTAAAAATGGTTGTAATTTAACAGGCAGGACTTAGCTAGATTGAGTTGTATAGTCATAATCTCATTGATAACTAAGCTAAAATCATATCTTTGCTTTGGTATAGAATTTATTTGTCAAAAAAGTTTAAAAGTACAAGGTTTAGAGCCAGTCCTTCTATTGATGTCATTACAAACTTCTGAGTTGATAATACATGTGAGTTAAGGGCCAAATAGCAAATTCATGGCTCTGAGTTTGTGAGAGTACTTTCAAGGCAATATTTAGGATACGGAGACAATAGTCTAGATTGCATTATAGAGATATATGTTTTTCAAAAACGACAGAAATCCACAAAATAAAAGATTTAAAGTTATTTATCTTTTGTTGAGACATATCTGCTCCTAACAGTTCCCCTTTGGCAGATTTAACGAAGAGATTGAACATCTCTAACCACCAGGTGAGGCAATACTTTGTGGCTAGGAAGCCACTGGGCAAAACTGCCTGTTTCATCTGCAGTGTAATACTGTCCAGAAAAGGACAAATTATGCAGAATAGTTGACTGATAAGGTGTGCCAAGACAGAGTGATCAGCCCTTCGAAAATCTGCATTTCAAGCGTCTGTCAGTTGATTTTGGGCCAGAAGGCTGAAGACTTGTGCTCACATGTTGCTAACAGGGGACTGTGCTAGTGGAGATTTGTCTCTACAACCTCTCAGTTCTGGAAGCCGTTTTAGGTCTCCTATGTGTATACATATTTAGTCATTCTCAGATTTCTGACGGGGTTGAAGACTGATTATAGTCTCATAGTTTATCAGGCTGTTTACCTCTGAAAATATATATTTATTAGATAGTTATCAGATAGTATACAAGCTAGCCAGGATATAATATAAATTTTAAGGCTTTCTTAAGCTGGAATGGATAACTAAATGTTCTGTTTAACTGATAAAGTGTTGGACTGGGTATTAGATATATTTTTTGCTTTTAATTACAAAATGATAATAGTTGTACTCAGCTTATATTTGAGAGAATTTTTTTTAATTAGACAAAGGGGGTGAAATGTGGGATGATGTCACAGGTGAGGCAGATACAAGATAGAATGAGGCCTGTCATTGGACGAGAAGGAAGGATGGGCGGGAAAAAAGTTTGAAGGAAGGGGAGGAGACTGGAACGGAAAGGAAGAGGAGACAAGAGGGACTGGGAGAGTAGCCACAGAAGAGAACATGGAGGCTGATGTAAGGATTCTATGCTGTACCTTTACAGGTTATTATCATGTTCTTAAGGGATGGACGTGTATAGGGCTTTGTATGTTTAGTTGGGCAATTATATCTCATCAATTGAATCAAAAAAGAAAAAAGAAAAAGAAAACATGGATATTTACTTTATAATTCAAAACAGTAGCAAAAAAATTACAGTTACAAAGTAACAACAAAAATCAGGGGTCACTACAATTTAAGACATGCATTGAAGGAAGGGTCTCAGTATTAAGACTGCTAGGAACTACTGCCCAAGGGCCTCAGTTTGCTATGGCCATAAATTAGTATGAAAAACCTTACAAATAGAACATTGGAAGATTCTGTTCTAAAATTAAAAAGGATAAGTGTTAAATTTTATTTTAATCAATCTTTTGTGATGGAAGAAAAGATATTTAATTGGTCTAAATGATTATTTTGCTCCCCCTTCTAAGTGGGATTGAAGTATCCACACTTAGGCCTAATCCTGTAGAGACTTGAGGCCCTAGTGAGGGGGGATACATGTGGGGGGTGCACCCTCTCAGAGACAAAGAGGAGGGGAAGTGGGGGGAAGAACTTTGTGAGGGAGGACCAGGAGAGGGAAAACATTTAGGATGTAAATAGATAAAATAATTAATTAATAACAATAAAGAAAAAACTTTAAAAATGTAAGAAAAAAGTTCAAGTAGAGTTGATGTTTTCTTATATGTCCATTTATTTTTTTAAACTCCAGAATTAAAATGCACTTATACACAGATGGGGCTTTCTACATCAGTTGTAACTTATATAACATATCCTATGTGATTATACTTAATACATTTATGCCTGCTGTATTTAAAATTTATTAACAGTTGTCTTCCCTAGCTACTCCACACAACACAATTCACCTACAATGCTTTGGGTTTTGTACATTGACTTTCACGTATTTTAGTTATGTGTAGTGTTAAAAGTTATATATGGACCAAATGGCTCCATTAATGATCAATGACAAGAGTACTTTGGCACCAATCTCTGCTATCTAAAACCTTGGCTGACAAATACTAAGAGTCAATAAACATGTATTAGATAAATAAATGTCTTTGGAAAAATTAAAATTGCGCATCATAAATTTATGTTATAGTATACTTTTCTCTTTACCTATTACAATGAGTTTGGTATAGTGGTAATATGTGATAGAATGATTTTAATCACAAGAATAAGCAAATAACAAGGACAACTTAACAACTACATAGAGGTAGTCACCAGTGTCAAATGATCTAAAAATGGAAGAAGCAACTTAATGGCGACAGAATGCCTATATGACATGGGAACTGTCATTTTACAGCTGGGGAAAAAAATTAAAAAGAATTACATTAAGATGCTTATGTCCAAAAGATTAAAAAAAAAGGAGAAGAAAACCTTTAACTTCTAAATGTCAGCCACATTAAAAGACAAAAGCCACTAATACTGGTATCACAGCAGCTGAATACAGAGCCTATTTACACTAGACTAGAAAAGATATACATGCTACTCCTTCTAAAACTGAAGGTGAGCCTGCCAAAACAAGAGATGCGTTTAAAAATTAAACATCACTTGAGTCTTTCTTTCAAAAGAAACAGCACTGTGGATAAACAGTGGTGAGGTATAAATAACTTATGTTCTCGTAGTCTGGCCTTAGGTTAAAGAATCCTGGGAAAATCAGTGTATAAGCTACTTCTTTCTAATCCTGTTATAAATTCAGCCAAAAGCACCCCCTCCTGCCTTTTGCTTCTTGGTAAGGCTCCTGTCACAGTAAACCTCAGTTCTCAGCTTGACACACTTGGTGAAGGCAGAACCTTACTTGAGAAAGGTTGGCCTGTGGGCTTCTCTTTATTGTTAATCGATAAAGGAAGACCTGATCCACGGTGGGCTCTAATACCTCGGACACTTGGGCCTGGGCTGCATAAGAAAGCAGGCTGACAATGCCTTCAAGAGCAAGCCAATATGGAGCATCCCTCCATGGTCTCTGCTTCAGTTCCTGCCTCAAGGTTCCTGCCTTAGCTTCCCTCTGAAGATGGGCTGTAATTTGTAAGCTTAACAGAACCAAACCCTTCCCTCCCCAAGTTGGTTTTAGTCATTTTTTATTGCAGAAAACCAAAGCAAACTACAACACCTCCACATTATATTTTTCATCCAATCCCCATTTTTCATAACTTCTATCAAGCTGATTTGTTTTTCAATAAATTTCTATGTGCCAATTATACCTTCCCAGATACTTAGTATTTGCACACCTTTTCACTGTTCCCTGGAGAATTGGTCACTACAGGGAGATACAATGTTCCTTTCAATCCTTACATCTGTACTGTGTTTGAAGATGATCTGCCCATAGGAAAATGCATAATATGGAATTGACTATTGTGAATCCTAACTTAGACAGGTAAAATTGTATAGTACAAATATGATCTTCATTTATAAGTGACACTGGAAATCAATGACTATCTTAATTCACCAAGAAAGTAGTCTCAGGACACACTGCTGTGCTTCTTAGCAGTGAGACTGGCCAACACACACACACACACACACACACACACACACACAAAGTTTAAGAGAATACTATGAGAAATATCTTGAGCTAATTTATTATAATACTTTCTAATTATGCATTCAAAAGCCCTCTGATTGCAGTTTTGCACAAGCGTAAGCACTTCATTAGACAAATGCATTGTTTTCCACACTGCAAGCTGCAGCGTTATTTGTCAAGCTGACAGCTTTACTTACTGTCTTAGAAGCAGTATTAATGTACTGCATCACCATTTCTTTTTTGATACTGAAGTCTTTTTCCCGCAATGGTGCCTTTTTATCTTCATTTAAATTCATATCTTCCTGGAAAACACAATTAAAATGCCTGATTTTAGAATCTAAGTAGAGCAGCCTTTCCCTGTATACACTATGAAACAGAAAGATCAATAATTTGTGACTCAAGCAGCATTAATTGTTTTGGAATGATTTACACATGGTTCTGCCTAAAGGAAGGGGAGCTGGGTAGACAGACAGCATTCTAGATCATTTAACAGGTAAAACACTTACCAGAAAAGCTTTAAACTCACAGCAGGCTATTCAAATTATATTCACATCACTATAGATAATTAGACAGTTGCAGATTTCTGCCTTTCATAAGGTCATTAGGATTCAAAATTTCAATATATTTATTTATTTTACAACAGCTGCACCTGAAGCTATCTTGTACTGTTTTAAAGAGATAATCTGCATACTATAAAAATAAAAAAGTAAATAAACCACCACCTTCCAGGATAGCTACAAGCACATGAATAATAACAGATGTCTACTACTAACGCAAGAAAATGGCTTAACATTCTATGGTTTGAATCCTGTCTGTCTATCCCCATCAAAAATATTAAGAAGTTAATTTACTGAATGATTTAAATAACATAAAAGTTGGGCCTCTGAATTAATACAAGAGCTTATGAGCTAGATCAAGATAAAAGTCTAACATTTCTCAACATCAAACCTACAAGGGTTTAAGCGTCCTATCCTTTGCCATAAGACTGGCGTTGACAATAACCCAAGTCTAAAATAGCCACACAAGTATGTGAAGTCCCTAATCTGTCTCAGAGGCTGTTCTGGTAAAAGACGGGAGGCTGAAGACAAAAGTGGCTGCTGGAGAAGACCACAGACAGCCCTGGATCACACGTAGGATGATTCATAAAGCATTTGCATGATTATAAGTTCTAGATTTACTACACATGAACCCATAAAAATGAGGACTTCAGGTCACCTATACAACCCAGCAAGCCAAATTTTCCCAAAATTTCATTCTTCAACAATGCAGATCATGAGTTTATCTAACACCAAACAATCAAAGAGCACGTGGCTCCTTTCCTTTCACACTGATAGAAATATTTACAAGGGTTGGGTATTCTGAGCACTAGTGAGGTTGAAGCAAGAGGATGAGTTCAAGGCCAGCTTGGAATATACAGCTGTATAGAGAGGAAAAAAAGAGAAAGAGGGAGAGAGGCAAGAAATTTTGACATTTTGGAACTTCCTGTTGAACAGACTGACAAAAAAGAAGTAATCAGTGATGCCCCTTCTTTGTCTTGTTAAAAAACAGCCCAGGTCATTAAATGTATGTGCTTCATTCCCTCCCTCTCTAAGCTAGTTTCTCAATAGGCTTTACCCTCACGTACAATTTTGAGGGGTCACACAAATGGCGCAGAAGCTTGCTACCTAGCCTGACAATCTGAATTTGAGCTCAGTGACTCAAACTCCAGAGGCTTTTGAAACGTGAAAACTTTCCATGATGGACCAAATTGACTACCATGAGATGTTCTCTGTCCTCAGCACATGCACCCCTGTGCACACATTCATTCAAAAGTTGTGTGCACGTGTATGAAAAAACTCTGAAGAACGTTTAGAATTCCTGGGAGAGTCCATTGTGGCAGTGACAGGGATGATATTATCATTCAAAAGGACATACATAGGAGGCATTTTTCACTTAACCCTGTGGCTCAGAAAAGAAAGATGATATGAGGAGACACCCCTTTAAGAGAAGGCTAACTGTAATAGTGACTGCTGTGCAAGCCAGGAGACCTGTATTAGATTCCCATGTAAAAGATGGCAGAAAAAAATCATCTCAGGGAGCGTCCTCAGATCTCCACTTGAATGCTGTGGCACCTATATCCATGTTGTAGTGGTTTGAATGAGAATGGCCTCTACTGACTGATAGGTTTGAATGCTTGGTCACTAGGGAGTGGAGAAAGGATTAGGAAGTGTGGCCTTGTTGGAGGAAATGTGCCACTGGGAGTGAGCTTTGAGGTTTCAAAGGCCCATGGAGCCTCTCTTCCTCTCTTCCTGCTGCCTGCTCATCTGGATGTAGAACTCTCAGCTTCTTCTCCAGCACCATGCCTGCCAGTATGCCATGCTTCCCACCTCGATGATAATGGAGTAAACCTCTGAAATTGTCAGCAAGCCTCCAATTAATGCTTTCTCTTATAAGAGTTGCCTCAGTCAGTGTTTCTTTACAGCAATAGAACACTAAGATACATCATGTACACACAAGATGATGATGATGATGACAACGACGATGACGACGACGACGATGATGATGACAAAAATCAAAGCTCTGACACTATTTCATCCAATGGGATCAGACAGAAAATAAAAAACTAAAAGTTATATGTAAACTCATATATTAAACTCACAAGAGTTTAATGTACATTAAATATCCCAGGAATCAACTATTCCACAGTTACAGTGCCCTTTTCAAGTTCTCCCTACTCTGTGCTTTCTTTCAGAAATGTAGTGCATGAATACCAGAACAGCACACCAACAATGAAGCAGACATTCAGGAATGTTGCCTTATGGTTCCTTGAATGGTCAGGCCAGTTGTTTCTATTAAAATACACAGATACATGTTCTACTATGGCATTATACCACATTCTTAATTATGAACATAGGTAACTCATTTTTACGTACAGAAAATTTTATTGGCCATAAGCCAGGCAAAAAAAGACAAACGGTGCATGAAAAGACTTGATCTCAAGGGCATATACAGTAGAGCAGGGCTTGCCAGAGGCTAGTAAGGTGGAGAAAAGAAAGAGAGCTGGTTAAGTTTATAAAATATAATAAGTTTTAGCATTCTACACCACAGTTGAGTGTAATAATTCATTTATTAGCATTTCAAAATGAAAAAGAATTTAAGTGTTTCTAACACAGAGAATGATAAATGGTTGGGGTTAGGGGTATATTAATTCCCTTGCTTTGATCACTGCACATTGAATGTATATGTTGAATTCACACTGAAGCTCATGACAATGTACAATTATTAAGTGACACTTACATAAGAACTACACTGAGAGAAAGAGGAGTTAGGGAACAACTGGTATCAAAAGTGGGAGGCCTAGCAGCATCTGTACTCTGTATTAAATTACAACAGCAAATTAAAATATTTAAGAGACACAGAATACCAAGAAACAGATAGCTTATTAGTTGAGCTGAAATCAAATTAAAATTTCAGGAAGGAGAGATGGTTGAAAGGAAAAAAAATTTAAGCTACTGCTTTCTTTTCAAAGAGGTGTTACCAGATAACATTCATCCATAACTAAGAATGGTTGTGATACTTAATTTTAGTTGACAGTTAATTTCAGATTAATACTTTGGAGGGAGAAGCAGCCAGATAGCTGGTAAGCACTATAGAATGTCTGGGAGGGTATTTTATAAACATACTGGCCACTTGAATTTATGGACTGATTAAAATGATTTACCCTCACACAATAGGGCAAGCCCTATGCAATCAGTTGACGGCCCAGATCATCCAAAGGGAAAGGAAAGGTGAATTTGCTCTATCGCATGGGTACTCTTCTTTCCTAACCTTGGGTCTACAGCCTTTCAACTCTAGACACTGGGGCCATGTCTAACCCAGTCCCACACGTCAGGTTTTCAGGTCCTGGGCACTACACTACAAACCACTGTATCCACACTAGCCCCTCAATTCTCCACTTGTCGAAGGCCTGTGCTAGGAATGAGCCTCCATGATCTTTTAAGACAAGTCCCTTAGTAACAGCCTTCCCATATGCCACTGTAGCGATTGGTATTCCTATTGGCTCAGGACCCTCTAGAGACTACTACCTAGTGCACTTGTGTTAGGACGGGTCTAGCTACTGTCCACTGGTTTATGGCAAAACTCTCTTGTCTTGCTAAGCAGTCATTTTACAGAGAATTGTGGGATAGGCAGAATCCCAATGCTTTGGTTTGTTTAAAGGACAAAGAAGACAAAGAAAGAAAATTGGATTTAATTAACTCCCAAAACACAGCAAAGCCTGATGAAGCACCCCCAGGTATATGACTACTCGTAACAAGTTATTATTCTCTACACGAGGAGAAAGAGCACTGCAAAGAGAACCGAGGAGGAATGCAGAAAAAATAATCATATGGAAATATATAATGCAAGATTTTTAAAATAGATTTTTCTATCTACAGAAAACAGTGCTAGAAGAATAAAAAAAAACTCCTGAAGCAACAGCACCCAGCTTTGAGAAGTAATTAAGTCCCTGAAAAACACCTAGGGAGTTTTATCCTAGAAAATGCACATCTACATTTTTGAGTTACAATTCCAGGGAGTCTGGACCTCTCAGACTATCTACAAAACTGAGCAAAGTATGACTGGGAAAGACAGAAGAATACCACATCAATTTTCCTAGCTTCCATCTCTTAGTTAACTTCAATGAAGGCAGAGAGTAGATGAGCAAATGCAATGCAGAGAGCAGGCAACCTCAGGATAAGGGAAGGTGAGGAAGCAAAGAGATACAAGAATGGTAGCAACTGTGGAGTGCCACTTTGCTCTAAACTGCTACACAGTCTGGACCAGCTGGAGAGGCCAGCCTCAACAGGTTGGCCAGGCCTGGGAGTTAGGATGCTAGTTTGAGCTGGGTGTAGACACTTGAAAGATAACAATAAATCATTTGAAGGACCCTCATCACCTCTGGTGCTCTGGATAAACACAGATGGGGATTGGTGGAGCATCAACCAGAATCCACTCTGACAACTAAAACTAATTTCCTTCATTAAAATGAGGCTTCTGTTACAACTAAAAATAAAAAAGAACTTGTAGAGATTGTCTAAATGAGCACTATAAATCATTATGAATTAACTAATTCATCCTTCCAAATTTAATATGCAATACCTTCTACACTGTAAATAAAGCCATAAATGATAACATAAGTACTGATCTTTTTACAGACCCAATATGGCAACTTGCTGCAATGTATTATTTGTTTTATCAAATATATATTATACTCAAAGTGCTGAAGACAAACTACATAGAACACATAAGGTCTGATAAGTAATTTATTAGACTCTTCAAAACTCCTGCTAATAAAAGGAAAAAATAGTAACTTTACACAAGATAAACAGCCAACAGGACAATGGGAGCACACAATTTTAATCCCAGCTGCTGGGATGCAGAGGCAGGCAGATCGCTGAGTTTGAGTCCAGCTTTATCTATGGGTGGGTTCTAGGACAGCCAAGACTTCACAGAGAAACCCTGTCTCAAAATCCAAATAAATAAATAAATACCCTGAAGACTCCACTTTGTTTGCATAACAACCCAAAATTACACGAACTGAGACATCAATATGACATATCATCTGATAATTATACATTGGGAAGGATACATCAGCACTAGGATAGGACATAAGGAAAAAGGAAATGAAACAAAATCAAACTGAGAGCACTCTACAAACTGAGCAGAATTCTTCAAAAGCCTGTCAGTGAGTGGAAGAAACATGGGGACGCAATGCAAACTGTGACTGGATCCTGGACAGGAAAGAAGGGTGGCTAAGAATACAGTCTATAAAGCATTAACAATGTTCATTTCATGGAAATTTAATAATTGTCCATATATTATAGAAGATATTGACAAGGAAATACTAAGCTAAGGATACATTAAAAACTCTACTTCTCTAAGTTTTAGGTTTAAAATAAAGTTGTTAGAAAAGGCAAAGCTAAAATATCCTAAAAACAGTTTTAATGAAAAATTGGGGGGAGAAAAAGCAATGGGTGGTTGGAACAGGGACAGGAATTTGAACAGAGGTGTGAGCAGTGGGGGATGGGGAACTGGAAGTAGCCAAAAGAAAGTCCAGATACCAGGAAAGCAAGAGATTCTCAGAACCCAACAGAGATGAAACTAGCTGAAATGCCCAACAAAGGGGAGGGAGAACCTGTAGAAACCATATCCAGAGGTTAGGCAAGGTCCCCTGTTGGGGGATGGGGCCACCTACCCATCTCCAAATTTTTAACCCAGAATGGCTCTTGTCTAAAGGAAACACAAGACAAAGAAGAGTGGAGTAGAGACTGAAGAAAAGGCCATCCAGAGACTGCCCAACCTGGGAATCCATCCCATATACAGACATTAAACCCAGATACTATTGTGGATGCCAAGAAGTACTTGCTGACAGGAGCCTGTTATAGCTGTCTCCTGAGAGGCTCTGCCAGAGCCTGACCAATACAGAGATGGATGTTCACAGCCAACCATTGGACTGAACAAAGGGTCCCCAATGGAGGAGTTAGAGAAAGGACTAAAGGAGCTGAAGGGGTTTGCAACCTATAGGAAGAACAACAATATCAACCAACTAGACCCCCAGAGCTCCCAGGGACTGAACCACCAAAGGGTACACTTAGAGAGACCCATGGTTCCAGCTGCATATGTAACAGAGGATAGCCTTATCTGGCATCAATAAGAGGGAAGGCCCTTGATCCTGTGAAGACTCAATTCCCCAGTGTAGGAGAATGCCAGGGCAATGAGGTGCAAGTGGGTGGGTGGGTAGGGGAGCACCCTCAAAGAAGCAGGGGGAAGGGGATAGGATACGGGGTTTCTGGAGGGAAACCAGGAAAGGAGATAACATTTGAAATGTAAATACATAAATTATCCAATAAAATAAAGGAAGAAGGAAGGAGGGCGGGCGGGCGGGCGGGAGGGAGGGAGGGAGGGAAAAGAGATAAACAAGAAAAGAAATGAAAACAATTTTTCAAGTTCTTTGAACTTACCAAATAAATACATAAAGAAATAAGGACAAACTCAAGCTCCTAAGAAGTGTTCAAACTCTATCCAAAACTCAGCTAGACATCCAAGGAGTTTTCTCCCAAACACAAAGCCTAGTTATCCCAGTTGCTCCTGCTTTGGACTTCAAGCCTGCTCTTTGAGCTATGTATCTGGCCCCTTCTCCAAGCAACCTTTCCACAAAAGACTCCTCAAACTTCTTTGATCTTAAATAAGAATTAAATGACTGGGTCTGGCCCCATATTAAACATTAATAAACATCATTTTATTTTGGAGATAAATCCTCTATTGATGTAGTTTGTGGGGAATTCTTCAAGGTAACTGTGGTCTGCAACCTGCACCTGAACTCATGTGTCTAGCTTGCCCTGCTTGTTTCCATAGAGTTCTGTCTATAGACAAAGCCCATTCCCTAGGGTTCAATACTAGATGACTCGCACTTGTGCATGCCTTGCCATCACCCATGAAGAACCAATATCATTGGCTTTCTTGCCAGCAGCAACCTTCTCTTTCATTTTCCTCAACTCCATTCTTCATGTTGCGTGTGGTCTGTTTCCTCACCTAAAAGCTGCCTTCTCTCAAATGCCACCTCCATGCTCCTGCCCCTGACTTCAATCTCCATGCTGCAACTTTACTTCTTTTTTTTTTTTTTTTTTTTTTTTTGGTTCTTTTTTTTTCGGAGCTGGGGATTGAACCCAGGGCCTTGCGCTTCCTAGGCAAGCGCTCTACCACTGAGCTAAATCCCCAACCCCAACTTTACTTCTTATAAACCTTTTTTTTTCTCCTCTTTTTCTTTTTTCTTATCTTTTATTGGATATTTTCTTTATTTACATTACAAATGTTATCTCCCTTCCTGGTTTCCCCTCAGGAAACCCTCGATCCCATCCCTCCACCCCCTGCCTCCATGAGGGTGCTCCCCAACTGACCCACCAACCAACTCCCTCCCATCTCCCCACCCTGGCATTCTCCTACACTGGAGCATCCAGCCCTCACAGGACCTCTCGTTCCACTGATGTTCAACAAGACCCATCCTCTGTTACAGGGGGCTGGAGCCATGGGTCACTCCATGTGTACCATTCATGTGGTTTTTTTCTTTGAGTTTGTTTATATAGTAGATTACATTGATAGATTTACATATATTAAATCATCCCTGCATCCCCGGGATGAAGCCTACTTGATCATGATTGTAGATCATATTGATGTGTTTTTGGATTCAGTTTGAGAGAATTTTATTGAGTATTTTTGCATCAATATTCATAAGGGAAATTGGTCTGAAGTTCTCATTCATTGATGGGTCTTTAAGGAATTGGGTAGTGTTCCTTCTCTTTCGATTTTGTGGAATAGTTTCAAGAGTATTGGTCTTTTTTGAAAGTCTGATTGAATTCTACACTAAACCCATCTGGTCCTGGGCTTTTTTTTGGTTGGGAGACTTTTAATGATTGCTTCTATTTCTTTAGGGGTTAAGGGACTGTTTAGATGGTTTATCTGATCCTGATTTAACTTTGGTACCTGGTATCTGTCTAGAAAATTTCCTGCAAATCTACCTCTAATCTTTTCTCTCTCCGTGCAGACTAGCTCTTTAATCTATTGACTATTTCTTCATTTGTTAGGTTCCCCACTTGTCTCTCCTCCCAGCCTCTTATGTACAATAGTTAACATGTTTGCTTTACTCCATGTTACCTCAATTCTCAGTTTACAGATCTGTTTTGTTCTAATACAATTTGCTGCACATTTCACAATAGACAGACCTTGTTAGTCACTTTTTTAAACACACACAATTTGCCAATCCTGTTTCGTAACAATCATGAGATAAGGATAGAACTCTAGAACACAGAGCTGAAGCCTGAATATTAGCAGGTATCTAACCAAGAACCCTAAATAACCAATACTCCAGAAGACTCTCGAGAGCCTTCAGAAAACACTACAATTGCTTTCTCCATAGCAGAAATCCACTCGGAAGCGCTATAAATTGCTTTGCATCACTCCTGCAACGGAGCACAGGAGAACCACACAGATCCTTGGTGACATCCAATCAGGGTGACTGTGTGACTGAGCACTAACACTGAGACTCCTCCCAAATATCACTAAGTTTTGTGACTTTGTCTGGTGCTTTGTCCGCCCAAGAAATATGCCTTTCGCTTTGTACAAAAGCACTGAATGGATGAAGGGTAGGCCCAAAAGCACTGAGTGGATGAAGGGTAGGCCCAGCCTGGAGCCAGGCCACACTAGTGGCTGCCAAGAAACTCCATAAACTTTTCTCTATCCATTGGAGAAGGCCAGAGGGCCCTACATACCAAAACTTCGCCATTCTGCTACTGTTTTTAGACACACTGACTCCATCATATGCTGATAAAATATTGGCACAAAGTAAATATTTTGACACTATCTCTAGCAAAATTGAGAAACAAAAAGATATAAACATAATATATGAGCATATTTAGACAGTAAAGAGCAATTGAGTAGAGATCGGCAAGCAGAGAGAAGGCATTTTTTCAACTGAATTACAAATGCTAGACTCAATAATTTCATTCATGAATGTAGATTTTATAAGACAGCATACTCGTTAAATTTACATACATCAAGTTCAGTGGGATAGTTAACACCATGGAGAGTCAGATTACATTTAAAATGATGGACTATTTGAGCACTGGGAAAATGCATACAAGCCTCGAGTTGAAGATGGTCAGAGTGAAGGACTTTTGCCAGAAAGCAAATGAGCACTTGCTAGGCAAAGGCTCGGCAACAGTCACAAAATGGACATGGGAAAGACAATATTATAAATGATCAATACATCTTAGGAATCAATAAAAACACTATAAGATGAAAAATTAACACAACAGCGAAACTAAACATTCATTGTTAAGGCGAAAGATATCACTGGATTTAAATAGTGTGTGTGCATTGTTTCAGGGTTTGCAAGGTGTTTATTAAGATCACATCACTCTTGAACAAACTGGCTAAACATCTTAAGAGGAGGTCAACAGGACAGCCTAATTATAAGTCTTGGCACCATCCTAAGAGCATAATTTTACCCAAATAACTTCAAAAAGTACAACGCTATGTTTAAGCACATTTTTATCGTCTTCCACACTATACAATATCAAATGATCCTTTTGGTGTTTATCCCCACACTGAGGTGTATTTTCACTACTATGAATGGTATCATGCCAACTGAAATTTTAAAAAAAATAAAATAAAGGAAGATTCATGGTCTTATTCCAAAACTAGAGAAATGTACCTTACTTTGGCAATACAATCACACTTATCTTTACATGAGGTCTAGATAGAAAGAGAAAAGTGGAAGATGAACAGCAGCAGAAAGCTGCGAGCAGTAGAGACTACACGGGCAATCAACTGTTTGCCATAACGCATGAAGGCCTGAGTTAGGTCCCAGCACGCAAGTCAGGAGCCAGGCATTATGTCATGGGCATATAATCAGAGAGCTGAGAGGACAAAGACTGGAGGACTCAGGAGGCTCACTGGTCAGTAAACCTAACCTGAAAACAGGAAAGACAGAATAATGCCTCCTGCAAACTGACACCTGACCTCTGAACTCCAACCCCTGACCTCCACATAAAGACACACTGGTATACCTATAGATACATTAAAATGAAATAGGAGATAAAATGAAATGGGAAATAGGATGGATATGCTTGCAAGAATGTACAACTGAGAATTAATGTAATTATTACTTCACTATAACTAGTTATAAATAAGCTTTTTCTTTTGCCTATCAATTTTATGTGTGCAGTGAGCAGTGTAAACTATTCTCAACTGAAAACTAAATTCCAATGTGTCTTCATGCCAGTATCAAGCACCAATAAAGAAAAATCAATTAATATCACTTTTACTGTATAAACTCTAATTTTAATAGACCAAACAAAAGTGTAATGAATATGCAAGGTGATTCTCAAGTGTGATTGACTGAGGAGTGATGCCTAGCCAGAACAAGCATATTCAGAATCAGCTCCCAGCACAGACATCCGCCATTGATTAAAAAGCATCTCATTCACTTACTTTGAAACTTTTAAAAACACCAGGCATTTCCTCATAAATTACACTACAAATTAAACAGTCACTTAACCTCAGACACAAAGGCTGACTTTCCCACTGTGACAGAGAAGGAGGTCTTGCAGATGGAAGAAAGAAAAAGGAAAAAATGGTTTGAAAGCATTATACAAAAGGTCAATTTGTCTGTGGTGGTTTTGATTATTGCTTTCTCTACTGTTCCATAATCTTGAAATTCTACATTTCTACAATTAGGAAAATACAAGCAGATCTAGATTTCTACTATATACTGAACACTGTTTCAAACACAAATGTAATAACTTTAGGATCGTCCTCATTTCTCTTCAATAATACCAGTATATATATTAGATGGACGGTCACCCAAGCTCTATTGCTCTAAGTGCCAGGAGACACGTCGAGTATAAGCTTCCAAGATGGTGTAGTGTACAAATGTGTTTTCTCCTACTTCTATGCTACAACAAAGCCTGATAAACATCTTCCCAGATGATTACAGAATCTCAATTAATACATAAGTATCTCAAGCAACTTTACTAAATTGTTCTCTCTGCACATTCTAGAATTTAATTACTGACAGAATGACTCTGCTATCGCTGGCACTCACTTAATGCCAGCTGATGATGGCACCCTGATAGATGACCTGTCTCACATGCTGCTCGTCCTCTCAATAATAAACATGAGGAAATGAAAAAAGATAAATGCATGAAAAAGCTCTTCACCGCCTTAATATTTCTGTGTTGCTGGGTTGCGGGGCAGAATAGCAATTCCAGCTAGTCCTCATCCAACCCAATGGTTTAAGGCAGAAACACACAATCTCTTTAAAAATCTTAACTGTTTTCTGGCTTGGTACTCTTCTTTGACTGCAGCCCTGGGGACAGAGGCAGATGGATCTCAGTGGGTTTAAGGCCAGGCTGTAACATAGCAACTCTAGGCCAGCAAAAACTACGTACTGAGACAATGCCTCAAAAAAACTCTTAAAAGTTGAGACCTTTCATATATTCAATGGAAATTTGTTTGGAATTATGATGATAGATAATTAATCTAGTAGGGACCCAGATAACCAAATAATAAAGGACAAATTCAGTAAGGCATTCATATATCACTGCTCAGAGGTAAGGTAAGCAATGGGGAAGATTTTAAAGACTGTTTACCCAAGACATGAGGTATATGAGAGTTCTCAAATAAAAACATGGCGAGACACACAGAAGAGGCCACTGCAATTGCCTCATAAGATGCACAACAGGAGAGAAAAATACAGAGATAATAAAACCAGAGAAGTTAATCAATACAGACAAGTACCCAAGCGGGTTCAAGATGACTGTAGTGGTTTAAATAGGCTTGGCCCCATAGACTCGTGTGTTTGAATGCTTGGCCCATGGGAAATGTCACTATTAGGAGGTACGGTCTTGTTGGAGTAGTTAAGGCCTTATTGGAGGAAGTGAGTCACTGTGGGGGTGGGCTCTGATGTCCTGTGCACTCCACCCAATGCTGAATCGTACTCTTTCCTAGTTAGTTGCCTTCAGATCAGGTTGTACAACTCTCAGCTCCTTCTCAGCACCATGCCTGCCTGGACGTTGCCATGCTTCCTGCCATGATGATAATGGGCTGAACCTCTGAAACTGTAAACCATCCCCAATTAAATATTGTCCTTTATAAAAGTTGCCTTTGTCATGATGTCTCTTCACAGCAATGAAAGCCAAACTAAGACAATGACAACATCTCATACTGCTCTGAGAGCTTTCCAGAGAGGGAACTAAAGTAGAAATGGGAATTTGATGTAATTTTTTAAGGAATATGCTATATCTCATTTCTAGCTTTTGAGATTTGACATCTTTTAGATGGCTAATTTTAGCTCCTCTTCTGTAGGAGGCATATGGGAGGAGATATTATACAACAGGAACAGCTCCAATGCTATGGGAAGAGTCTAGAGAAAACCAAGGACATAAAGATAAGACAAGAGAGCCAGATGCAAGAGAAAGGAAAGAAAAGTGCAGATGGAGGAGAGGTAAGAAGAGAGGATCTGATGAGGACCAGAAAGGCGGTATCACGCTACCACAGCAAAAACAGAACCAATGTAACAGGTTATTGATTAAAGAGCTGTTTGCAATCACACAGGTACATAACCAAAACGAAAAGCTGCAAAGTTGTAAACTATTGTAGAAACATTCAAAATAAACAATTCTCTGCGGAAGTTAGAGTATATTGGCTTTCCATTAACAGAATATGAATAGCAAGTAGATTCAAAATAACCATTGGTAAATGCAGTAGAGCAAACTCAGAAGAGGGTGGGTGGAGTAAAGGTCATGGGAGGAGTGGGTGACATCAGAAAAAAGCAGAGCCCCCATACGAGGAAAACAGTGGCAGCACTTGTAATCTTCCATGCCTATGGTATGCAGCACAGGAGTCCACAGAGAAGCCCAAGCCCTAATCCCTATACCACATGAAAAGAGAGACTACACCTACATATAATTAAAGCAATGAGTCTCAAAGCAGGGAAATTTCTTGGGCTGTCTGGGGTCTTGGGCTGTCTGGGAGAGCCTGGTATAACATGAACAATTGAAGTGGATAACTTTCTCTGAATGCAGTCTGAAGACTGGCACATTAGAACAAGAAGCAAGAGATTCTCTAAGCACAAAAGGTTCAGCGGAATACACATAGAAGACAAGAAAGAACTCCAGAAACTGAGTGCCCTGCCTGCTAACAAGGAAAGGAGACCTCAGTCTCAGAACTTTGGGGGAGAGGAATCTACGAACAATCTAAATGAACAATAAGTAAGCATCCCAGCTGACACTAGCTTCAACCTCAGGAAGGCTTCAACCTCAGAACCAGGCTGCATTTCCAACTTGTATAGTCCTAACACTTGTGTTGTTTTAAATCCAGAGATTTGTTCTAGCAGTAATATTCCAGAAACCAAGACATTCCTGTACGAAATCAATGGCAGGTTATCAACAACCAAAGCCTACAAGTGCTAGGATCTCCACTCCAGTCTAACCCTACAGTAGACAAATTCAATAAGAAAAGCAAGGAGGAGGAATGGAGGGCAACTGTACTCTACCAATGGCGCCTACGGTCATCTCCAACTAGAACAAGTTTGGAATGTGAAGAAAGATATGCTTTCTTTTGATGACAGTAAACTAGGAAAGAACTGAAAGGACTAAGAAGCCACATCTGTAATCGACAAGTTGCTTTTAGTTGTACCCACTGAGTTTATGTCCTTCAAAAGGCCAGGTTCATTACAGTCAATAAAACAGGCAGGAGAACTCACTAATGTTGGTGTCAGATATCAAGGCTGCATAGATATATGCAATGTTGACTCCAACTAATTCATACATCTAAGATTCATAGGAAACCAAAACAGTCTCTCAGTATATACCAAAATATAAACACGGGTTAGGGGAAGCTCTTAGGACGTTTAGCTGAGGGTGGGTAAGATGGCCCAGCAAGTAAGGGAGTGTGATATCAAGCCTAGCAACCTGAACTCTACCCCAGTAACCCACATGGTAGAAGAACTGACTGCAGGCAAGTTGTCCTCAGACCTTTATACATGCCCTATGGCATGATCACATACACACACACACACACACACACACACACACACACACACACTCTCACATACACTCACACACACACATGTACGTGTACACCATTAAATAAACATTACATTTTAAATATATAACTAGAAATTCATCACTGTTTTAGAAACTAGACCATTATGAGACCAAGAAAATCAATTCTCTAAGCAAAAATGAAATGTTGAAGTATTACAGTATACTTTGCATTCATTAAATAATCAAGTCAGTAATATTTCAGAGGACTATCATAAGGAAGAAAAACAAGTGTTCTTCAAAATAAAGTTGCTACTTCATGTACAAATTAAATACTTTACATAATTGGTAAATAGGAATAATTGTTTTTAAAACTGCACAATTGTGACACAAAGACCCTATATATAAACTTTAAATATGATGAAACCTTTACAAGCACAAATGCCAAAAGGTTAATATAGCTGATTTCTAAATGTTTCTGTCAGGAGAATTTTGTTGGTGTTGTTGGTGGTGGTGTTACTAAAAGTCATACTCAGCTACGCCCTTTTCCCTTTACCTCTCTCTCCACCCAAGGCTCAAGAATCAGAACAATGAGTGGGAAACCTGGGAGGGCCTAGACAACAGTGTCCTCTGGACAGGAAAGGAGCAATGCATGCTATACAAGAGCTACACGGGATCAAGCCACTCCATTCCAGGGTGGAGCAAGGAGCGGTCCGTGAAGCCCATCCATAAGTGAGGAGTTGTCTGGCAATGATGATTAGCTGCTAGGGAAAAGGGAGTGTTTTAAGCCCTTGGTAGCTTGACCATTCTCAAGATTCCAGTAGATGAGCAACACAAATTAAATTCAATGAAAAATATCTACATTATATAGTTGTTATAGATATAAATATTTTGTATGCGTGTGCAAATGTGTACCTGCGTGCGTGCATGAGTGTATGTCATGCAATTGAGAAGGGGTACAACTCTGGAGAAGGTCTGGGGGAACCTATAGGAGGGTTGGAAGGTGCATATGATTGAAAACACTGTACACACAGTAGATATTCACAAAGAGGAAGGAATATATGCAATCTTTACTTTAGAATGGTAATGAAAAAGTCCAGTAGAGTGAAATTCTAGTAGAGTCATTGTATCTAGGGTAAACACTAGGGTAGACATCAGAATGAAGAGCTTTCTAGAAGTACTTTGACCTTGAAAAAAATCATTGTAGAAAGCACTGTTTTCTGCTCTCTACGAGTTGTTCTCTGACAGAGCTTCACGGCCTCTGCCTGGCTCTGATTGCAGGGCAGTCCTGGCACACCCAGAATGCCTTGCATTGTAGCGTGATGAAAACAGACTAAAGAGGCAGATGCATGTAGGTTTCCTTCACAACACACATAGATTAGATTGGCAGCTTTGCTATTAGGAACTTGCTTTACCCAAAAGACAATATTTTTGTACCAATCAATAAATATGCTTCTACCTGGCTGTTTCAGGGTCAATTTTTCAAGGCTGAACCTCCCTGCTACTTTAGACCCTGATTCCATTTTGGAAAGAACCTCTTTCTTCGATAGTCCTGTGTGACTGACAGTTCAGTGCAAAGAAAACAAACAATGGTGCCCAGAAAAATGTCTGTAACTCCCACTTAAAGAAGGCCAGACACACTTCCTCACTTACTTTGGCCTTCAATTTCAGAGACAAGAGCAAGTTTTATATTCGAGGAATACTAACATAACCAAGGACTCAGAGAGAAGGAAAGAATCTGTTCTGTATGTTTGAAAAGGAACTTTTAGGAATGACTCATCCCTCACATATTTAACAGCCCCAACAAAGCCACACTTCCATTGTCCTTCTGCTAAATAAAATGTAGGTTTGATGCTAAGACTGAACCCACAGTGAACTAGTCTATGGGGGGAGGGCGGCAATGGGGGGAGGGTTGGGAGGGGAACACCCATAAGGAAGGGGAGGGGGGAGGGGGATGTTTGCCCGGAAACCGGGAAAGGGAATAACACTCGAAATGTATATAAGAAATACTCAAGTTAATAAAAAAAAAAAAAAAAAAAAATGTAGGTTTGATTGAAAAGATCTATTAACAAGCAGACCTGCCCAAGATTAAACAAGTGATCTGGCCCCGTTACTCAAGAACCCATAATCACTTCACATTGTACAGGTCCAACTGACCTGCACATACCTCCCTGTACTTATAAGGGATGGCAACAGTCCCCAAAAGAACACTATAGCCTACATTCAGTATTTCTTGGATGGTTGTCCTTTCAACTAAATGCAAGTGATCATAAAATGTGTTTCTCCATAACGTTTAACAGCAATGGGCTGCTTTCTCTACTTACTCAGATGGTACTCACAATTATAATTTAAGAAAAATAATTGAATATAGTTATGAGAGCCATAATAGTACTATTCCAAAGTCTCAGAGGTAATTAGTGTACATGTTCAGAGCGTGAAAAGAAAGGGCCCTCTGCCACCGCACGTCTGCAAAGGTGATACTGAGGACAGTCACCTTCACAAGAGCCTCGCTACTGGTGGCAAAGGCTAGCAGAAAGCTTTTGTTTGTCCTTGGCAGAGATTATAGCAGCTCATAGTGCAAACTGGGAAGGAATTCCAAATTGTAGGCAAAACAAACAAACAAACAAACAAAAGGGAACACTTCATTAAGTACTGGTAGAAATAGTAGATGCACTTCCCAAGTCTACAGTTTGTGCGAGTCAAGTACTAACATTAAAAGTACAGTCAGAATCACTGGGACTTATCAAAAATCCTATGAAGACTAACTGGGCTTTTATTCTTTCTGGGATCTTCTGAGACTCTAGGTGTTAGCAATAAAGCAAATACTTGTGCTAAATAAGAAGTTAGGCCGTGCAGCACAAGTATAGCACTCCTACTGAATGAAAGCTACTAACAGTCTCCAAACTTCATGCACACATTAGATCCTAAACTAGGAACAAATGTAATAGCTTCCATTAAAAAATGGACAAAGCTGTCAAAACTGAGAGACAAATGGACAGACATATACAGAATAATAATGATAGTGCCTCAGAGGGATTTAGAATATCCCTTCATAATCGGCCCCAAGTTATCTTTCCACTCTAACTTTTCAGACTTCTCACTGGTCCCAAAAGCTATTCAGCAACTAGCTCTATAATTCTGCTCCCTGCTATTTCCTTCATAGCAAGAGACTGCCCTTCCCTCTGCCTATACAATTCTCAATTGCCACTTGGCCCAGGCTGACTTTCTCTGCAAATTTTCCAAAAATACCGTAATTTGCTGTATTTTCCTTGAAGCTAATTAGGTATCTCAAAAAAACTAAAGTAGTTTCTTTCTACTCTGAACTTACAAAGGACTGAATTATTAAACACTACCTTCTGGCACTGCTTCTGTAATTTTTCAAATATTTGTTTGGAATCATAACAGATATGAATTTGAAAGTAGCAACTGTATAGATAAAAATCTATTTATATAAAATTAGCATCCATTTGTAGGAAGTTTTCTTAACTTTAACATACATGGATTGCTGATCAAATCAGCTCATTTAGATTAAAAATCAGATGCTGACGGTGAAAGACTAAAGACTAAATGGTGAA
Source organism: Rattus norvegicus (assembly GCF_021556685.1). Classification (NCBI taxonomy): domain Eukaryota; kingdom Metazoa; phylum Chordata; class Mammalia; order Rodentia; family Muridae; genus Rattus; species Rattus norvegicus. The sequence continues at coordinate 68,738,705 of NC_141548.1, forward strand.
AGCACCAAGGAAAGGGACAGGTTGAGTTCTATAAGCACGGCCGATAGAGTGCCATAAACAGCAGCAACATACTGAGGCCGGAAATGTAACTAAGAACAACCCAGAACCTGGAAGACAAAGCACAGGAGCTCAGGCCACCATCTACACAGTCTGAAAGCTGCCATTTGATACGTCACTCTTTAGCATACCCTAAGTAAAACTGAGAACCACAAAAGACCCAAACCTCTTACCATCATCTTCTCGAAGAGTTTCAAGACTTCATTCTCTGACAGTGACTTTGGATTGTTTTCCATTGTCTCTGAAGACACTGACGAGTAGTCACTGCTTCCAGACACAGTCTTCAGCTGGGGAAGAGGAGGTCGCTCTTTCTTGCTCCCTTTCGGAATTCTTATGCTGGCAAATTTGTCCAGCTATGAAGAAAGATAAAATAACACACAAGTAAACATTTCCTCATGCAGCAACTGTTATCTAGTTCTGAAAACAGAGTAAAAATACAGGGCCATTCAATCATATTGTCACTGATGAAGCTTTAAAATTAACAACATTGAAAGGTTGTGTTGAAAGGTTCCAGCAGGAATCCCATCTAAAGGCAGACAGGAAATCATACAACCTCACAAGATCTTAGATCTCTGTAATGTGTAGTACACTAGAATCTATACATTTTGAAGCCTTTATTTCTGTATGGAGGTGGATGGCTCAAACTCAGGTCATCAAGCTTGTTCACTAGTCCCTTTACCTACTGAGCCAATCTTGTTGGTCCCTTATTCATGTTATAGTGAAAACAATAGGTTTGTACTTGATAGATATAAAGTTCAGATCTTAAAAAACAAAAATCACAAAATTTTACATTAAAGATTCTGGTGCCAGATGACCTGTGGTTTATAGATGAGCAAACTGAACAGTTTCACAAAAGCAAGTCAGCTCGCAGTGAGGGCACCAACTGTTACTTCCTGCCCTGCAAGCCACCCTTGCCCTTCACCAGTGCCCTCATGTATACTGTCCCCTAGTAGGGGACAGGGAGGTGCACAACAGGACATAGGTAAGGTATTTCAACTTTTCACTGCAATGGCTCTGTAGCTCTGTAGACAGTTGAATATCTGATAACATCTTTTTGTACATGTCAGTCTACACCTGAAGTTTGTGGACACCTAGAGAGCAGGGCCTTACTAATACAGTTCAATTTCTGTTGTAACAGGCTGTCTTCCGTAACAAGATCAGACAGCTGACTGCTATTTAAATATATTAACATTAGTCTAGAAATTAATATTAGCCTAAAAAAGCTAGATTCCTATATTTCAGGACACATAAAAACTCTCAAAAAGGACAAAAACTCTTAACAGAGGCTTCCTGTATATGTTTATTGAAAGCATAATCATAAAAAATATGTAAATTTTTCATCATTGATAAATATAAACCTGCTGTTTTCACGATAACATGAACAGAGGGCCGACAGGAATGAGTCACCCACTTATACACAAAAATAACGAATGCCTAAAATGTATCAGCCACACTACACCCTATAGTAGCACTACTACATATGGTTACTGAGGTAAATATTTAGTTCATTAGCTGCACAAACAATTTCTAGTGTTCAAGGGACATTTATAGTTAGTGGCTACAACACTTATAAATCCAGTTACTGTAGAAAGCCCTATTAAAAGACCTGGTAGAAGTATTACAGATATCTAACACTAGAAATTGTTATTTTTAAATTAACATTAAATTATGTTATTATTTAATTTACTAAAGAAATAGGTCTGGGGCTGGAGAGTTGGCTCAGAGGTTAAGACTGCTCTTCCAGAGGTCCTGAGTCAATTCCCAGCAACCACATGGTGGCTCACAAACACCTGTAATGGGATCTGATGCCCTCTTCTGGTGTGTCTGAAGATAGCTATGGTATGCTTACATACATAAAATAAATAAATCTTTTAAAAAAGAAGAAGAAATAGGTCAACCAATGATGTAAATGAATGTTTACATACAAAATGTAGGCCTGTGAATTATCCATGAAGATAATGTCTAGGGAAAAGATTATGCACTGTACTTACACACAGTCTATTTACCATAAGCTAGACTCCTAAGACTAGTCACAACATAGCATTGCTCACATCCACAAAAGTTGCAAAATGATAGTTGCTTTGTTTTTAATTCATCTGAAAGCTGAAGACACAGGGAAGGGAAAGAAGAGTCACTAGGAGGGGAAAAGAGGGTAGGGACATTATAAATGAACTGGACATGTACAAATGTTTTTCCTGTCAGTGTGCCCCAAATACATAATAATACAGTGTTTCATTGTATCAAGTATTATAAAAAGACAAAGGAACATATATCTAACCTAAGCAAGTTCCCAGTGATAGTCTTAAATTTGTTTCATTCCACCAGTACTTTAAAGTTGAATTAAAATATTTCTCAAAACTAGGAAGAATTGTTATCTGTGTCCCAGCCTCTGTGAATGGAGTTCAACAGCCTATGTATGTCTGTGTTCTTGTTGAGCCTTACATGAAGGCATGGAGTTCAAGGTGAGTATACTACTAATGGAATGGAATGGGGCCTGGAAGAAATTTCTGTAGAGAAATGTGAGGACACAAAGGCTTAAATGTGAATAGGTAAGAGAAGTCCTGTCTTAATCATTAGTTTTAGTTTACAAAGGTGCCTCACTGTTCTCCATCACTGGTCGGAGAGAGGCAAATGAACAGGGGGAGTGGCCAGTGAGCTACGGATTGGTGCACGGCTGCTGGCTCAGAGATTAGAAAATCAGTAACTTCTCTCAAAAAGCCGAGACACAAAACAAATCTGCTACCGACTCTTCCCCTCAGTGCTTTCTTGGGCAGATTGTGCAGCATGCTGAAGGTTAGTGCCAGGAAGAGCTAAATGAGATCCTTCCTCAGGCACAGAAGGCTTTCAGCGACTGCAAGCTGTCCTCCTATGATACAGAGCAGAGAAGGACCTGAGTGAAATGTCCATGATTCAGCGCACACCTTGAAGAAATCCTGACAACCACTATCTGAAGGCAAAGAGCAGCAGGCCAGGTCACAGTTTCCAGGACAAACAGAAAGCGAACTTGAAATAGTAACGGAGGACAACTCAGCATTAACCCTAAAAACAGACAGTAGATTTAGAATAAAAAGCTACCCAAGATCTGACACTTGCTAGCTCAGTTGCTAAGTTAAAACTAGACTGCCATGGCTAGGCATCTGCTGCAAAGCAAGAAGGTCTGAGTCAACACCCCCAGAACCCACATGGAAAGCCAGGCGTTGCTTTAGGAATGCCTGCAACCCCAGCTGCTTGAGGTTGTCAGGCAAGTGGGACAAGAGATCACTGAGGCTTGCTGGTCCTCACCATAACTCTAGGTTCAGTGAAAGAAGCAAACCTAAGAATAAGAGAAGCTTCGAAACGCCTAGCACTTAAAAGAGCACACTGCTCTTGCAGATCACGTCAGGTTACTCACTACCACCTGTAATTCTAATGTCAGAGGGTGTGATACCTTCTTCCGGATCCCAGGTACCGGCACTCAAATGCATGCGCGCGAGCACACACACACACACATAATTAAAAATTAGATATCTATAGATGATGGATGCATACACAGAGGCATACAGTGGTAACACAAGACACTTAATGTCCTTCTCTACACATACTCTCCCCACATGGAGCCTGCATACTCATATACACAGTTACATATACAAGCACACACTAAAAAAATAAATAAAAAGTAATTTGTCAAATTTTCAGTGACATTCAGATTCCAAGTAATTGATATCACGTGAAGCCACAGAAGAGCTGAATCCAAAGCTGAAGGGGTTGGCAACCCCATAAGAAGAACAACAATATCAACCAACCAGAACCCCCAGAGTTCCCAGGGACTAAACCACCAACCACAGAGTACACATGGAGCGACCCATGTCTACAGCCACATATGTAGTAGAATATGGTCTTGTGAGGCATCAGTGAGAGGAGTGGTCCTTGATCCTGTGAAGGCTCAATGCCCCAGTGTAGGAGAATGCCAGGGCGGGGAAGGGGAGGGAGTACATAGCTGGGTGGGGGAGCACCCTCACAGAGCAAGGAGAGGGGGATGGGATAGGAGGTTTCCAGAGGGGAAAAACAAAACTAGGAAAGGGGATAACATTTTAAATGTAAATAAAGAAAATATCCAATTTAGAAAGAAAGGAAGGGAGGGAAGGAGGGAGGAAGGGAGGAAGGAAGGAAGGAAGGAAGGAAGGAAGGAAGGAAGGAAGGAAGGAAGGAAGGAAGTCGGTCCAGGTGAGCCCTATTCTCAAGTAACCTCCTACTTCAATCACCTGGAAGAAGAGAAATGAAATAATACCTTTGACTTATGAAGGAAAAGTTCTACCATATTGAAATTCTCTATAAAAATTCCTTTCATGAGTAGAAGCAAAATAAAGACACTGCAGACAAAGCTGAGAGAGACTGGCTCCAGAAGACCTGTAGGTTCTTTAAAATCTCTAAAGCTTTTCGAGTTAAAAGGCAATGAAGAGATGGAGAATTCCAGATCCACACAAACATAGGAAAACCAATGGACAATGTATCAGTTAGCTGCTGCCAGGACTCTCAAGAGGTGGAAAGCAGGTACTTACAAATCAAACTGCCATATGGATATGGAGCAAGGAGAACATAGAATACATGGATGTAAAACCCTGGCTTCTAACTCACCAAATAAACAATATCTATTATGAAAGAAGCATGAAATAGAACAGGTGTCCAGAAGCTACAGTCCCTGGGTGTATTTGTACTGTGTCTTAATTATTCTCTGAGAACAAGTAGGAGATACCAAAATAATTTCTATAAGCCAAGGGATTGGTTAGCCTCCTTTGGTCACTGCTGTACCACTCTAACAAATACCACTCTGTACAAGTAGCATCAATTCCTGGGTATAAAAACGATGTCACCTCCTATCACACACAAAGTGTAATTAAACGTGACACTTATAACTGAAAGGACGTGAAACACAGCATCACTGTTAGATACAGCAGCAATATCATAAACGTAAGCATGATAGTAAGTGGTAGAAGGGAACTGGACTGAAGCAGGACAACTACAGGACTTCTGAAAGGAGTCCTGGTGAGGATCCAGTATTAGTGTTGCAGAAACCAGAGGCCTCGAACCAGACCAATGGCTCACTGCAATGAACATCTGCACGTAAATCTGTTTGGGCAAATGGTATACTGTATGACACAGCAGCTTCCACGGCAAAATTTTGGTTTGGTTTTGGTTTAGGTTTTGTTTTGTTTTATTTTCAGGGAGGAGATTTACAAGGGCAGAGGGCTGGTATGGAGAGATGGGAAGATGAGTGGGAAAGGGGTCCATATTGTAAAATTCACAAAGAATCAATAAAAAAGATTTTTTAAAGTAATAAAACTCACAAGGGTGAGCATTTAGTGACCCCTCTGTATGTCAAGTAGGAGGGTAAGAGCATAAAAGGCAGCATGGGATAAATAATATTCACTTAGTCTGTACAATGAAGAAAACACATGTCTAGACAGAAGACAAGCATTACAAATTCTATGGTAGTTACCTAGAACTAAGAAACTCAACCGATATTGTAGCAATCAAACTATATTTGTATCAGGAAACAAAAAACGTTACAGAAATAATAAAGCCAAGTCAGCACATCTCCCCTGAATGTTTAGAATTAAGCTCTAAGGAAAGATCTGATTTTATACATGTGGAAAAGCAAATTTTCACCTCACCTCAGCTCATGTTATAGCTGCCAATGGTAAAATGAACACATCCTCTTCCAGATTCTAAATCTACAAAAGCCAGACATTAAAAGGAGATACAAAAGGACCAGCATCTCATCCTTTTAATGTAATACAATTTCTTTTTAATTAGAAAGATCAAACACAAAATATGAGAAAAGCCAGGACTGGATAGATGCTAAATGGATGAAGGGCACTTGCCCCCAGGACCTACACGGTAGAAGGTGAAAACCAACCCCTACCAGTTGTCCTCTGTCCTCAATACACACACACACACACACACACACACACACACACACACACACACACACACACACACACACAGAGGGGGGGGAGGAAAAAATAAATAAATGGTAGGTAGGTAGGTAGAAGGTAGGAAGATAGATACATAAAGATACATACACATGATAGAGATAGAAGATAGATTAGATTAGATTAGATTAGATTAGATTAGATTAGATTAGATTAGATAGGTAGGTAGGTAGGTAGGTAGGTAGGTAGGTAGGTAGGCAGGCGGGCAGGCAGGCGGGCAGTTAGGTAGATAGATAGACAGACAACCAGACACATAGAAATACACAGATAGATACAGATGATAGAGATAGAAGTGGATGGATGGATGGATGGATGGATAGATGAATGGATGGATGGACGAACAGAAGACAGAGAATAGAGAGATGGATTGGTATAAATATATAAATGAGTGTATTTTTTAAAAGCAATACAAGAATGTATTTCCTTCTTCCTATACTAGGATTAACTCTGGATGAACTAAAGGTAAAGTGGAGCTTACAAGCAGACCCAAGTATGTTCTATGAAGCACTCCAGGTAAATGTTAAGTACAGAATCTGAGCCCTGAAACAAAGCGAGACAAAGTGATCTTGCCTATCAAATTGTTTTACATGTGCCTGAGAAGTTTCATCTAAAAAGAAAAATGATGCTACAGTGATTTCACATAAAAACAGACAAATCACTCCTAATTTATCTTTCATGGGATTGCACGTATTATTTGCTTTTGAAGCAAAGCACAATAGAACACACAGTCAAACTTTAAAAATATTTTCTACTTAAAATTATTGTAGAAACTGCCATCAGACTGACAGCAAGTTCGCTATTATTGTATTTTCCAATTTGCCCAAAGATAGTTTCTTTTACAACGTTTGTACTTTATATAAAAAAACAAATAAATTATATGGAATTCTCCCCAAAAAGCCAAACTAGAAATTCAACTTAGGCAAGTAAAATACACAAGCAATTCACCATTGGCTGAAGAATTGATTAAACACACCCAAGACTGGGGGAATTCCATTACACCGCTATTTAGAGGTAGAACACCACACTTAATTAACAAGGCTTTGCCTGTGTCTGGGGTATACTAAGTTTTATAAATTAATATCACTTATCTTCAGGGGAAGTTAAATGAGCACCCTACTGAGTATTATCTCATGCTGAGTAATCACACTGATAATCAGTAATGACAGCTTAAATAAATTAATTAAACAAAAAGGGTTCTAAAAAACTATCTGGATTTTCTGTTATAACATTTTGAGAGTAAAAACTCATTATTTAAAGTTTCCATTGTTACAGCATTGTAAATGTCAACAGCTTTTTTTTCCATTTAAAAGGGCAATGAAATTTTCAGGTATTTTACAATTTTGGTAGTTTTACATGTGGGTAGAAACACATTTTCCTAGAACCAAGAAGTTATGAGGAGAAAGAAGCAAATAGAAGCTCTTTCTAACTATAAAATCAATTTTACCCAATACACACCTAAGATATAAAATGTATTATTCAAAACTGTCAATTTTCATGCAATTTTATATTAGATTTCAGGAACAAATAACCAACTAAAAACGTGTGGGTTAATCAGCTTCATTACTAACTCAGCAACTTGCTGATTAAAACCATGACCCCAAAATCTGAGGACTGAATCTTGCTGGCCACAGCTTGCTGTGGTCTCATAATCAAGGCAATCATAACAGTGTCTGTCCCAGATGCTCGTTAACAAGAAATAAAACAGTGAACCCCTTTCAGCCACAAGTCAATGCACTCCAATGCAAGATGTATCCCCACCTTGTCATTCAAGGCACACTATATTCTCATGTCCTTTCACATTAGTTATAAAATTCTGTTCGATTTATTCCTCTGGTAACTACTACCATTCTCTCTTTCCTATTGCAATTTAGCAGCCCTACTAGATCAATCAAAGTCATTGTGCACCAGTTCTCTAAAACTACACATATGTGATCAACAGGAAATTACCTATTCTGGCTTACAGAACCAGACCATAAATGGCACTTTCTTCTTTCTTGAATCACTCATTCTGGCATATGCCATCTGCCAAACACACAAAAGACATGCCCACATGACTAAGAACTAAGACACTAACCTTACCAACAGAAAAAGGTATCCATTTACACTAGCCCATGAATGATCATCTTGGAAGTCCCGGTCACCATAACTCTACATTACAGCTTCATGAGACCCTGAGTTAGAACCATTTACCTAAGCAACTTGCAAAACCATGACCCACAGACAATATCTGAGAAAGCACTGTCTGTTGTGTGCTACTAAGTTTGGGAACTATTTGTTCCATACAAAAAGACAAATATTGCAGTCTCTGGTACATGTTCAGCTTGCATAATACTATCTGACAGACAGCAGTCTACTAATGTCAACAGATGGACTTGTTGTAGTTATAAATGAGGAATTCCTAAATTATAAAAATCATCTGAAAAATAATACCATCTCTGCAATGTTTTACAACTTGGGGAATATGTTTTGACAAAAAAAAAAAAAAAAAGTCTCTGGAACAGAGAAAGTTGCCCATGCCCAAGAGAGGCATTACAAATATGGTCTATTAGGAACCATGTGAGACTGAAACAAGAATCATATGAAAGAGGATGTTAATAGCTAACCAGTATGCCCACCTGCCCAACAGCCTTTGGGTTTGATTGAAAACGGTCGCCACAGGCTCCTGTTTGAATGATTAGTCACCAGGAGTAGCACTATATGAAAACATTAAGAGAATTAGGAGGTGTGGTATTGGAGCAAGTGTGTCACTGGGGGTGGGCTTTGAGGTTTCAAAAGCCCATCCAGCCCAAAGTCAACGTCTGTCTGTCTGTCTTTCTATCAGTCTGACTGTCTCTATCATTGTCGTCGTCGTCATCATCATCATCATCATCATCATGTAGCTCTCAGCTACTTCTTCAGCATCATACCTACCTCCCTCCATGCTGCCATGCTCCCTGCCCCAATGATAATGGACTAAGCCTCTGAAACTGTCAACACGACCTGAATTAAATGTTTTCTTTTATAAGAGTTACCTTGTCTTTTCATAGCAATAGAACAGTGATTAAGACACCCTTGCTAAATGCTAGTGACGAGAGAGAGAGAGAGAGAGAGAGAGAGAGAGAGAGAGAAATATATCACATTGGGACTGGTTCAGAGGGGCAGTTAGAAGCATTGACTGCTTTTCCAAAGAACCCGGGTTCAACTCTGAGCACCCACACAGCACTTCACAAGTATCTGTAACTCAACTTCCAGTGGCTCTGACTCCCTCACACAGCTTACATGCGGGCCAAACACAAATGCACATGAAATAAAAATTGTTACAAATACATACCATATTAAGAGCAAAAGATGTTCACTGACCATTTCAGGTGGGTGGGCTAACTATCTCTATCTGAGACACAATCTTAACAACTACTATAATTATAACTTCACTATCCTCAAAATCACAAAAGGGCTTTCCAGCTGTTAATCTACATTTCATGAATTCTGTACGTTCATCAAAGGCTCCTTTGAAAATTTACCGCCACTCCTCTAAAAAAGTTAATCAACTTAAATATTTTATTCATATTTAATTTTCACATTTTTTTAAACTTGCTAAATGAGGAACATCCTTAATGATGCTCATAAAACTTCTTTAATGGCTTGAAAAAAGACTCATATAAGCATGCATTCTACACCCAATAGCGCTGTCTGGGAGCTGTCGGTGCAGACCCTACAGAGGGAAGAACTGAGACTAGCAAACGATCGACAACAGCCTTCCTGTCCAGAAATGGACATGATGAGGAAAGACAGACACTGTAGGATTCCAGAGAACAGTGGTCTAAACCAACATCTTAGCTCAAAAGGTAGCAAAACCTGAACCATTATGCTACACTGTCTCCTATCTGACCCTACAGATGACTTTATGTCACGACACTTGGAGGGTATGTACTATATAGCAATAAATGCTTAGCATGAAGACCTTTCCAAAATACTTTTGAATGACATACATAAATATATGCTATATGTATATATGTATGTATACAAATATATATGTATATATATATTAGCTATACAAACACACACACAAGGAAAACTAAAGTAAAATGTAAATATTAAAAAGCTTTAATATATATGCCCTACTCAACTAACAGAGATGAAGGCAAGTCCAGTTTTAAAAAATACTGACTATGAGTCATATTTAGAACTATTTTAATAACTATAATGTGGTTTGAAAACATCTGGGGTTTTTTTGGTCATGGTTAAAATACTCTGTGATACTGGCCTCTGTGTTTTGGTTTGTTTGCTGCACTAATGTTATTTTTTTTCCATATTCACAGTACAGAAAAACACCAAATTTGTCTTAAAGTTTAACAAATATAAAGATTTAACATCTCTAAATATATCATAAAATCTTCCCTAAGTTACCCGGTGATGCACAGGCTCTGGGTTAAGATCCCTGCCTGGTAGGTGGATGCAGCATGCTAACAAAACCGATGGTCAAAGGGGAGAAAGTCACTGGGGTTCTGAGGCCGCCAGTGAAGCAGAGGGAGGGATAGAAGACCTACACCTGAAACCAACAAGGAATGCAACAGGCTGCGTGCTCTGATGGCTTGTACTCAAAAGGAACTGGCAGCTTTTGAAGGAAGAAACCACCAGGAAAATAAAGCCATCAAAGACCTTCTAGGTTCCAATTAGAGAAAGAAGGAAAGAAAGCATTAGACGACTTTTGAGTCCCAGAGGGCAAAGTGGGAGGGTCTGGGAAGTCTGGAGGAGTTGAGAAGAATAAATAGACCTGAGGAGATACAGAAGCAAAGAGGTTCTTACTGGGTATAGGAATTGATTGTGACTTCTGTTTGATGTTGATTTGTGTAAGCTGAAAGCTGACTTGTTACTTATCTTGACTAATGGTATGTCCTGAATTGTGATAATAAAAGTCGAAATGAATCACAAGGCAACCCATGTGAATTAGACTTTATCAAGGTATCTCTACCTCAACTGCCATCACCCTAGTGCAGGCCCTGTGTAACACTAATGCAGGCTCCTGAGTACTGTCCAAATGTTCCCTGCTTCTCTATGCCTGCTAATTCCCACACCTGATTTTTATCTTACTAAACACAGAGCAAGTCTTTACCCTCGCCCTCCCAATGTTGCCCAGCAGTCAAAAGATTACGTTCAAATGTCTTCTTAGCATGGTTCTTATATCAAGTTTGACCCCAACCTTCCTTCCTTATCAAACATGGTTTTAAGCACACAGGGAGTGTGCTAGGGAGTGTCACATTTTGAGTAAGAATACCATAGAATGCCCAACACTAGTAATTCACAGCATAGTCCTCCTACACACACACACACACACACACACACACACACACACACACACACACAAACAAATATATAATATAAAATATAAAATATAAAAAATATATTTTCAAAAAAATATAAGGAAGGATGACGCAAGGGAATGTTGTAATTTGTATTTTGAATGTCTCCCAAACCCACATATTTTAAGGATGAGTTTTGCTCATGGCAAAGATGGGACCATAAGGAAATAGGACCCAAGTAGACATTAAGTCACTGGAAGTACATTTGAGCCCCTTCTTTTCTCTTTGCCTCCTGGCTACCCTGGAGCAAAAAGGGCCTCTCTTATATGCACTGCTGCCATAGGCTTTGTGCTGTTACAGGCTCAAAGCAATAGGTCAAGTCATCGTGAAAAATCTCTCAAACTGTGAGACAAAAATGAACGCCCTCCTAAGTGGATAATCTCAAGTGCCCTGGCATAGTAATGCAAAAGTAACACACCTGCAGTCGAAAAATGTGCACAAGAGACATGCTAGAGTACTAGAAACCAATTTAATAACCCAAATTCTAACTCAAATATTAATAGTTATACATGAAATGTAAATTAGCTCTGTAAATAAATATTGCACTTTGATTGGCATAGTTCAGTATTACACACAAATATCATCTAAAGATATCAACAACTGCTTCCTACTGAGTTCATACTTCAACTAGCAATCCATTTTGTTCAAACCTAGGAAACAAATTTATTACTGGGTAAAAGTTCACAATTCCCAGCCTAAATTGCAACGGATCCTACAAACCTCAGCTGAAAAGTCATCTTCTCTGCTCTCTTCCCAAGATCAAGTTGGCCCTGCTCCTTCCACTGAACCCTATCTACAGTAGCACCCACTGTCACGCCGCACTGCAAAACTGTGTGGCCACCTATCTCCCCAGCGTTCTCGGGCAGAGACAGTCTTATAAACCTTTATATTCTATAAGAGTATTAGACACTCAATAATTCTGTAATGAAGAGGTAGACAAAAAATGAATAAACAAGTGGGCACACTCACTACATCTTTGTTACATCTGAAAGCTCTTGATCTTATCCCCACATTTCTTCTGATTTGAGAAGATGCTCTCCAAATCATTCCATAAATATTTAAAAATCCTAAGATAGCACTTAAGAGCTACTGCTGAAAACCTAAGTACAGGAAGTCATAATTAACTCATATTAATGGGCTCTGAAAGGCCCACCTGACTAAGTAAACACTTGAAATCATATAGAACCTGTTTCAATATCTGGTCCCCCAGAGCTGCCCTGGCTCTTACTGGTATTCTACTTTACCTAAGAAAACATTCTACATACAAGGTGCAGAGTAACTACGAAAATAAAATCACACTTTTACCACTTGTTTTTAACTTACACAGGAAAACATAAAAATTTAGTAAAACTGTAAAATGAAGTTTTAGTACAGAAAGACTTCTACTAGCCCAGTAAAATAATTATTAAGATTGAGCTCTTATATATTAAACTGAAAAGAAGCTAGGCAAAAATCAAATAAAGTAAGTTTTCTTCCTTCACACAAATGATGCCTACTTCCACATATATCTCACTATACCTAGAACATCTCATGGTAGACTGAGTCACTCTATGAAGCTACACTTTTCTAGGAATGTTCTTGGGGGTGGGGAGAGTCATACAGGAAATACCCAGAATCTACAGAAGAGGTATGGCAATAGAACTGTCAGAAGCAAGGGACCAGAAGAGACGAGCTTCTCAAAGAACTCATGAGAATCCACAGCAAACCAAGCTAAACCACGCTGGCTCTAGACTCTTGTCTCTGTGGGAGCTTTACAGGGAATCGGGAACCTGGTGTCTGTACTGGGGAGCAATCACAGCTGATGCCAGAATTATGCAAAGACATCCTTAGAGAAGTTGTTTCTTCTTACATCCAAAAGAAATCACACATCCTTTACCTGTTGGCGTCTCTCAATTATTATTATTCCTTTAGGATACAGAGTCTCAGTTTTATCTAAAATGTTGGAAATAATTGATTTCTCATCATTGCTCCTTAGATATGGTAGGCCATCATGATTACAAAAAGGTTCTCTGGATTAAAGTTAACGGCTGTGATACCATTTTAAAAATGAGACAGATATCCTACACAGAGATGGCTTGAAAGTCAAAATAAGATCCCTTCCTTTCGGCAGGGAAAGGAAGACTACTCCAGCAGCAGCGTAAGGTTCCTCATAAACATATTCTCTGGGACAGGCATGCCAGAATTTTCCTGGCTACCACTGCGGTTGTGAACAGGTCACTTGAACTCTCTTGCCTCTGTCCCCATCATTTAAAATGTTAATAACAGCACTAACACACTTAAGTGAACAGCATTCACATAGCTAGTGCATCCTAAGTAGAAGCTAACAATTATACAGTGCTAAATGTATATTTCATATAGGGGGAATAATCATAATTCCCTAGTTATGAATTTTCTTTAGTTCTTTAAAATTGTATATTAAATGTATTTGGAGCATGAAAAGCCAGTAGGCCTTAACAGCAGAATGGGGACACGTACTCACTCCACTGAAGAGCTCTGAGGCGCTAGCATAAGCTTACAGCTAGTTACTGTACTCCCTAAGTAACCATTCTGAATTTGAAGAGCCACATGTCTGACGGGTTTATATCAAGTTACAAAACAGGATCCTACTACAGAAGGCTTACAAGCCTTGTTCAAAAGCTAGAGGAGGAGTCTGGTTCCCAGCCCTGGAGCAGACCTCATTCAGGGTCCTGCCCTCCCACCTTACCCCATTCCCCCGGGACTCTAACAAATGCTTCTGTGGACTGAGCTTTCCTCTATCCCATCTCCCACTCCAGCCCCACCCCCCTCTCCTCGTGTCAGTCATCTGTACCTAGCAACATTCTCTATCCACTGTCTGAGAATCGGGTAGTGAATTTTCATTCTCCCTCCTGTCTACCATTACAATTGCTCCAGTCACATAACGGACCATGACTTAGTCAGGGTTTCTATTCCTGCACAAACATCAGAACCAAGAAGCAAGTTGTGGAGGAAAAAGTTTATTCAGCTTATACTTCCACATTGCTGTTCATCAACAAAGGAAGTCAAGACAGGATCTCAAGTAGGTCAGGAAGCAGGAGCTAATGCAGAGGCCATGGGATGTTACTTACTGGCTTGCTTCCCCTGCCTTGCTTTCATATAGAACCCAGGACCACCAGCCCAGGGATGGCACCACCCATAATGGGCTGGGTCCTCCCCTCTTGATCACTAGTTGAGAAAATGCCTTACAGCTGAGTCTCATGGAGACATTTCCACAACTAAGGCTCCTTTCTCTATAAAACTCCAGCTTGTGTCAAGTTGACACACTAAACCTGCCAGTATAGACCACCTTAGGAACCTGTCCTCTCACCCTATCCCCATTCACTGGGGACTCCCCAGAACCCACAACATGACAAAGTGTAGAGAGTGATAGACTTTGGAACACTCTGTCCTACATGGAAGGTTTTCAACAAACCACTCTCCACAGGGCTCAAGGGCCTCTGCAGAAGGGGAAGCAGAGAGACTAGCAGCCAGCGGGCATGAAGACACAGAACAGGACACAAATGCGTACTCACAGCCTGAGGCAGTAGGCATGGGTCTAAACCACTTAAACTGCCTCCAACGGAACTGCTAGAAAAGGAAAGAGCAGCCTTTTCTAAGAGAACCTCACTAGGGATACAAACCCCAGGTAAGGACGGGCCCCATGCCAAACAGTAGATGCGAACATCACAGAACACAAAGGTATTTATGGAGCATAATGCTGTCTTTGGGCATTTTTACCCAAAAGACATGATTTGTCTTTTGCTTATCTATTATGGTTTTTTATTTTGTGTTTGTGTGTCTGTGTGTGTGTGTGTGTGTGTGTGTTGTGCTTTTTCACGTTTAGTTTTTCTGTTTCCTTTGTTTTATTCTGGTTGGTTTTCTTAGTCATCTCTTTTCTGAGAGAAAGGCAGCATGGAGTTGGACGGATGGGGAGGTAGGAAGGATCTGGGAAGAGTCAAGGAAGGGAAACAGTGATTGGAGTATACTACAGGGGAAATATCTTCAATAAAATAAGCTAAGAACAATCACAGACAACAGGCACAAATAAGAAATCTCAAATGGAGTCTAATATGCACAATTCAATATAGCTAGATAAC